>NW_005842911.1:356554-366026 GCF_000455745.1 Alligator sinensis | reverse complement strand
GGTCCTCCTGCGTGGAGCCTTGACTGGCAGGACAGGAGGCCAAATCCCAGTTCGACCCCATGCCCATGGCAGGAAAGAGCACTGGGGTCCGGTGACCCCAGCCAGATGTTTGTTCAGTCTCCTCTTAAAGACCCCCAAGGTTCACCTCCCTTGGGAGCCCATTGCAGATTTTGGCAACCCTTACCATGAAGAAGTTCTTTCTGATGTCCAGCCAAAGTCTGCTTTCTGTCTGCTTTCTGTCAATTTATGGCCATCATTTTTAGTAACTCCAAGGGGTGCCCTTGTAAACATAGCATCTCCTATTCCTTGCTGTCCCCACCCTGACAAATTTGTAGACAGACACTAGATCCCCTCTCAACCTTCTCTTGCAAAGGCTGAAGAGATCCAGGGCCCTCAATCTCTCTTCAGAGGACCTTACCTGAAGGACCCTAACCATGCGAGTGGCCCACCTCTGGACCCCTCTGGACCCTCTCAAGGTTGTCCACATCCTTCCTGAAGTGCGGCACCCAAAACTGGACACAGTACTCCAACTGTGGCCTGACCAGAGCTGCATACAGGGGAAGTATCACCTCCCTGGACCTATTCATCATGCACCTGCTAATGCACGATAGAGTGTGGTTAGCTTTACTCATCGCTTCATCGCATTGACAACTCATGTTCATCTTGGAGTCAACTATGACTTTGAGATCCCTTTCTGCTTTGGCGCTGCTTAGGAAGTCATTTCCCGGTCTGTATGTGTGTTGGAGAGTCCTTTGCCCTAGGTGCACTACCTTGCACTTATCTTTGTTAAACTGCATCCTATTCTGCTCTGCCCACTTTTCCAACCTGTCCAAATCCTCCTAAATCCATTCCCTGTCCACTGGTATGTTTACTTTGACCCATAATTTGGGACCATCCACAAATTTGGACAGAGTGTTCTCCACGCCCTCATCCAGGTCACTGAAGAAGACACCAAACAGCACCAGTCCAAGGACTGAACCTCGGGCCCTCACTGCCCACATCTTTCCAGGTCAATACCGACCCATCCACAATCACTCTCTGGGTGCGTCCCTTAAGTCAATTTGCCACCCACCTGACCGTATAATCATCTATGTCAAAGCCGCTTCATTTATTTATGAGAATGGGCTGAGACACTGTGTCAAAGGCCTTTTTAAAATCCAAGTTAATGACATCAACCTTGACTCCTGCATCTAAGCATTTTGTGACCTGGTCATAAAAAGAAACAAGATTAGTCAGACAGGATCTACCTGCTATGAACCTGTGCTGGTTGCCTTTTAGCATTGTTTTTCCTGCTGGACTCCCTCAAATGTGATCTTTAATAATTTCTTCAAAGGTTTTCCCATGGTAAGAGGTGCGACTAACCTGCCTATAGTTGCTCCATCCTCCCCTTCTTGAAAATAGGGACCACATTGCCCCTTTTCCAGTGCTTTGGAAAAAATTATCCACATTCTTTTTGTTACAGGAGGCCCAAACCAGGACCAAAATGTTCCCTGCTGACAATCTGTATCATGGGCTGAGCTCAGAGCAGTGCTTCTGACAGCCATGGCTGAGAGAAAGATTGGGATGGGAGAGCATCCCTGAGCACAAAGCCTGGAACAGGCATCTGCAAAAGGGAGAGAGTCTGTGCACAGACATGAGCAGAGGTCAGAAGAGCTGAGGTGCCCTGGGGCAGTGGGGCAGCCTTTTTGATGTGTGAGCCACAAATTACACCCCACCCCCCGTGTACTGCCCGAGTGCCACTCTAATTTCCTTCCCTTGCCTGACCACCTGCTCAGCTTCCTGCCCCTCCCTGATGTGCCACAGCCCCTGCACACAGCACAGCTTGGCCATCCTTGCCCTGCACCTGGGGAATGGGTTCAATGAGGCCGTGCCATCTGGGCCTGGGGCAAAATGCTCCTTCTCCATTAGCTTCAGTAGCAGTTACCCTCTTCCCCAAACGTACAACACCGTGGTCAGCCCATTGCTCCTTGTCCTGCCATCTGCCCCCACTGAGAACAGCCCAGCTCCATCCTCTTTGCAACCACCCTGCAGGGAGCTGAAGGCTGCTATTATATCTCCCCTAAGTCTTCTCTTCTCCAGACTAAAAAAGCCCTGGTCCCTCAGCCTCTCCTCAAAAGTCAAGTGCCTCAGCTCTTGAAACACTCTCATTGCCCTCCGCTGGACTCCCTCTAAGTTTTCCACATCCTTTCTGTCGTGGGTGGCCCAGACCTGGACCAAACTCATCCCTGGTGACAATCTGTATCATGAGCTGAGCTCAGAGCAGCATGGCTGGCAGCCATGGCTGAGAGAGGAAAATAGGATGGGAGAGCATCCCTGAACACAATGCCCCAGGTTGCAGGGCTGGGAATGGGCATCTGGAGTGGGGGGAAACTTGAGAGGTGGGAGGAGGGTGGCACACAGATTGGCACCCAGTCATCTTGAATTTGCACATGACCTGTGATTTGATTTGACTGACATTTCTTAGTTTCACTGAGACTTTTGGAACTGGACTGAACCAGATCTTTTGGGGACTTGGAAGTTGACCATTATTTGAGATTGATATCCTTGGGAAAGAGGGAGCATTTCTTATCTGCTTTCTTTCCCCATGGTGAAATGCTCTTTCTGTTTCTTTGTTCCCTTACTGCATGGTCTTCTCTGACAGGCTGTTTTTGTTATTACCAAATATGTAAGCATTTTAACAAAAATATATCTATTATAGTGAAATAATATCTAATACAGTTGGTTATATCAATCACTACTACTACTAATTTAGGATAAATAGCATATATGGGTTATTTAATGTATGGTCAACCCTTATTTCCTTTTAGGTCTTGTGGTATGTTTTATTGTGTTTGATGGCTCTCTTTACTTGCTGAGCAAGTCAATTTGCAAAGGTTCATACTTCGGTTACTCAGAAACAGACTTTGGGCCTTCTGCTCTGCAGCACGTCTGCAGCTTAGCCTGGGCCCACGGAAAATGGCAGCAGCTGGCAACAAGCCCCCTCCTCATAGCAGGACCATCCCCAACTAGATGATCCCAGCCAAGACTTTTTTTGAGCCAGAACTTAAAAACCTCCAAGATTACACAACCTCTCTAGGTAGCCTGTTCCAGTGCTTTTCTAGGCTCCTCATGAAAATGTTCTTCCTAATATCTAACTTCAACTTTCCTTGCTGCAGCTTAAGCCCATTGCTCCTTGTCCTGCCATCTGCCCCCACTGAGAACAGCCCAGCTCCATCCTCTTTGCAACCATCCTGCAGGGAGCTGAAGGCTGCTATTATATCTCCCCTAAGTCTTCTCTTCTCCAGACTAAATAAGCCCTGGTCCCTCAGCCTCTCCTCAAAAGTCAAGTGCCTCAGCTCTTGAACCACTCTCATTGCCCTCCGCTGGACTCTCTCCAAGTTTTCCATATCCTTTCTGTCGTGGGTGGCCCACACCTGGACCAAACTCTTCCCTACTGACAATCTGTATCATAAGCTGAGCTCAGAGCAGCGCAGCTGGCAGCCACGGCTGAGAGAGGAAAATAGGATGGGAGAGCATCCCTGAACGCAATGCCCCAGGTTGCAGGGCTGGGAATGGCCATCTGGAGTGCAGAGAGAGTCCATGGAGAGGTGTATGCAGGGGACAAGGGTGCTGAGATGCCCTGGGGCAGTGGGGCAGCCGTTTTGGTAACTGGGTCATAAATTACCAACCCAAACCCCGTGTCCTACCTGAATGCCACTCCAATCCCCCTCCCCTGCCTCACCTCCTGCTCAGCTCCTTGCCCCTCCATGATGTGCCATGGCCCATGCACACACCACAGCTTGGCCATCCTTGCCCTGCACCTGGAAAATGGGTTCAATGAGGCTGTGCCATCTGGGTCTGGTGCAGGACCCTCCCTCTCCTCCTGCATTCAGGTGCCCTCTTCACAGTGCACATTGCACCGTGGTCATGAGGCTCCAGTCACTGCCTTGTGCAGAGCAGCTCAGGGCAGCCTGTGCTGGAGGGGGCAGTGGAGAGGAAACCATGGAGCTGTTGGGTTAGAAACACCAGGAGTCAGCAGATGCCATGAAGGGAAACTTTTATTTCAACATGCTCACAATGAAAGCTAGGAGGAGAAACACATGAAAACAATTTAAAGGCTGATGCCACATGCCTGCACACAGCTCCTTCCAGAAAGGAGAATGTCAGAAGGCCAAATTGCAAAGTCCGTTGGCACCTGCACAGATTCAAGGCACCACTTAGAACAGGATGGATGCTGGGTGCAAGAGCAGAGCTGGGAAATGGTTGCAGGAACAGACTGGGAAACAAGGGGAGAAGAGCAAGCGATGTGAAAGAAGCTGCACGCAGGGACTTGCTGGCTTGCTCTTGCTTTCCCGGATGTTGATGCTGCCACGGTGGGTTGGGGCATCAGCCATCACTTCTGTGGAGGTCACTGTTGCTGAGGCCACTGGGGTGGAGGGCACTTCTGCGGGGGGATGTCAGGCACGGGGCACTTGGGTGGAGGAATCTCTGGGGGTGGGCATTTCTGTGGTGGAATCGCCGGTGGAGGACACTTCTGGGGAGGACAGACTGGAGGAGGACACTTCTGGGGAGGAATCACAGGTGGAGGACACACGACTTCAAGTTTCCCCAACTGGTAGAGGTGGGAACCGATGTTGTGCTGTTGCAGGTAGCCAGATAGACTTTAGGATAATTGTTTGTTCTCATGTTTGAAGGTGTGAGCAAATAAAAGGTTGGTCTGTAGACCAGTTTTTGCCTTTTTTTAATCTGTAGCCTACCAAGAAGGTTACCTGTAATCTAGGTAACTGGTTGGACTACATGTGACCTCCTGAAGTCCCTTCCAACATGAATTTTCTATGACTCTAAGAGCTGTTCAGAGCTTCGAGCTCCCATTTCTCCCCTTCCTGCTTCCTCCTCAATCCAGTGCCATCACCAGGAAATATGCACCGCTAGGGCCTCAGGTGTGCCTGAAGCTTTCCCAGGGCCACAGAAGTGTTTCTTCTAGGTGCACAGGTGAGGTTAAGGGTGAGCCCTGCTTCTAGTGACCTCCCTGGTGGTCCTTGGCATGTTCTCAAGCCCTATCCATTGTGAGGGCAAGGCATTTGAATCCATGTTCACATGCTTTTGAATCTTTTCATCCTGCATGTGTTCTTCAGTGTCATCGAAGTTGATGGTGAGGCCATGAGTCTACGTGTGCACTGATTCCTTGTCCTAGCACTCCTCAGCTGGGTGCTGGGATAAGAGCACTTGCTGTGTGGCTGCAGTGATGCAGTGGAGGGAGCAGATTGTGGTGGGCCAGTAGGGGGTGCTCCTGTGTTGATCCACCTGCCTCACTGTGTCTGACCACCTTCCAGGCTCCGAGTGCCTTCCTGGAGCTGCCTCGCATCTTGCCGACTCCCTTCCTGGAGCACACCTGCAAGTCTGGGGTATCATGGCCACCACCCAGGGTCTAGACTGATCTTGGTCCTGTGACCCCTGCAAAACATAGGCCTAGTAATCCTAGAGGGTACTTGACCCACTGCAAGAACTTGGGGTGCTTCCCTCTGTCTGAAGCACAAATAGTGGTCTCCCTTAGTCAGCCAAATGAAAAGGACCCCAAGGCATAATCTAGGCCCTCTCCCAATAAGTCTCCCATGCTAGATACAAAGGAGAACTTTATTGGTTACAAGGAGTAGGTTTGGAATAGGTTACAGGGTATAGCAATATCAGAGAAATCCCTTAGAACAAACACTGGCATGGTAGCCTTTGATTACACATCTGTGTTACTGTAAGCTATATATCTAGTTAGATCTCAAGTAGCTTACTCACAAGTATCATCCAGAGGCTGGTGGAGATTTCCCCTGCAGGCAAGCAGTTCATTGACCACGAGTTTCAAGAGAGAGAGCAAGTTTCATACGGTCCAGCTTCTCTGAGAGTCCTCATCATGGTTGCTGCCCCCGCTCCTAGGCAGTCCTTAACTTATATAGACCTTATGACCTCATTTACTTGATCCAAAGAAGGCCAGCAACTGTTGGCTGCCAGCCAAACAATTTGAAATGCATCCCTGGTTGCTGGGTAGACAGGCAGGGTCTCTAGCCCCCTCCCACTCATGATGACATTGTTTAGAACAATAGGGAGTTTAAGCCCCTACCAAGGTGTGAGAGGCCAGTCACATAGGCAGAGGGAGCAGGTTTCCCCCACCCTCAGGAATGTCTCCAGCTCAGGTTACAACTCAGGGTTACCTGAAGTCAATGGGGCCCGGAATGTCTGCCCTCTCCAGTAACCATGGTCACCGAATTGTCAGATTGGTCATCTGCCTGATAGCAGAGTTTGGGGAGAGACAGAGATGGCATTTTGCCACACAGATGTCTTCATTGGCCTTTTGGGACAAACCTCCTCTATACTATATTGTGAAGAGTAAATGTTGGTCCTGGGGAGAGCCAGAGAGGGAGAGCCGTAGATGCCAGAGGCGAAGGCACCTGTAGCTAAAGTTATCAGCTGTGCCTGGGGAGATTAGTGCTCTTGGTTCAGCTCTGGTCACACACTCCTGTGACAGACTTGGGCAAGACACTGCCTTTGCTTCTGCATTCAGGTGCCCTTTGCCCCATGCACACTGCACTGTGACCACAAGGCTCCAGTCACTGCCTTGTGTGGAGCAGCTTAGGGGAGCCTGTGCTGGAGGGGCAGTGGAGAGGACACCATGGACCTGCTGGGTTAGACACACCAGGGCCAGTGGATGCCATGAAGGGAAACTTTTATTGCAACATGGTCACAATACAAGAGAGGAGGGAAACACGTAAAAAAAATATAAAGGCTGATCGCACATCCCCGCACCCAGCTCCTTCTGGGAAGGAGGGTGCCAGGAGACCCAACTGTAAAGTCAGTTGCCACCTACACAGATTCAAGGCACCACGTAGAAGAGGATGGATGGTGGGTATAAGACTAGAGCTGGGAAATGGTCACAGGAACAGCCTGGAAAGCAAGGGGTGAAGAGGAAGGGATGTGAAAGAAGTTGCAAGCAGGGACTTGCTGGCTTGGTCTTGCTTTGCGGCGTTGGACAGTGTTGTGGTGGGTTTCAGCATCAGCCATCACTTCTGTGGAGGGCACTTCTGCTGTGGCCACTGGGGTGGAGGGCACTTTTGTGGGGGGATGTCAGGCACGGGGCACTTGGGTGGAGGAATCTGGGGAGGTGGGCATTTCTGTGGTGGAAACACCAGTGGAGGACATTTCTGGGGAGGAATCACAGGTGGAGGCCGCACGACCTGCTGCCACTGCTGCTGGTTTGGGTAAGACATTATTCTTCGGTCCAGAGATGCATGGAAGGGAGAGAGAGCACAGCACTGGTGAGCCATCGCCCTCCTCCATGATGCCACCCTTCCATGTAGCCAAGCAAAGACACAGACAAGCAACCTATCCACCATAGTACCTTGTCCATGTTAGATTAAACCTGCTTCTGAAGCTGGGTACTGGGCTCTGGCCCCTTTGGTGGAAACCACCATCAGATTTGACTGGACTCAAGCTCACATGCACTGTGGAAGAATTCAAAAGCACATGAATCTTTGGTGTTTTTGAACATGTTACAAATGCCTTCCCCTAAAGAGGGAAGGGGCTGGAGCACATGCTGAAGGCTGAGCACAACCTTAGTGAATGCTAGACAGGATTTATTTCTTTAACTCCTTTCCAAGAGGTTTATGCCTTTGCAATGGCAGTCCAGAGTGCAAGCCCAGCTGAAAACCCCCAAGGACGAGCATGGGTAACATTTCTCTCCATCCTACACATGTTGACATGGGTTTAAAGACAGGAACAAGCAGCCCTTCGTGTCATTTTTATAGTAATTACTGCAAAAGAAAGACCAAAGTTTGCCAGTAGCATGAATGTGAGAGACTTACCTGTCAAGGGAACAGGAGAGAGTACATGTGGAGTCAAGTGGATGGGGAGGCACTGGGAGGATGAGCTTTTATAAGCCTTCTGCCTCTATTGGCAGGATATGATGCTTTTGATGAGTGCAAATGTGAACCTCTAGGGAATTAAGCTTATTTTTTATTCAGAAGAGAAGAATGAGGGGTATTTAAAAGCAGCCTTTAACTCCCTGCAGGGGGGTTGCAAAGAGGATGGAGGTGGACTGTTCTCAGTGCGGGCAGATGATAGAACAAGCAATGGGCTCCATTTGTAGCAATGAAGTTTGAAGTTAGATATTAGGAAGAACCTTTTCACAAGCAGGAGCATGATGTACTGGAATGGGTTACCCGGAGCTGTGGTGGGATCTCCATCCTTGGAAGTTTTTTAGATCTTGATAGAGAAAACCTTGGCTGCTGTTTCTCCCCTTCCTGTTGAATCCCTAATCCAATGCCATCACCTACAGGCATGCACTGGTAGTGCCTCAGCTGTGCATGAATCTTCCCCAGGGGAACAGGAGTATTTCCTTTGGTTGCACAGGGTTGCTTAAGGGTGGACTGAGTGGGGAACGACAGAGCAGGAGGCAAAGTGGGAACAAGATTCCCAAAGCCACCTTTCCTCCCCGCATTTCCAGGGGTGTAAGCTGGCAGCACTGCCTTCACTTCCATGGGGCTGGGCCAGTTCCACCCACTGGGATTTGCCCTCTTGTCCCACCGGCCATGGCTCCATGGAGGTGGCCATGTGTGGGACAGGGACAGGGAAAGGGGGGGCCAAAGGCTGAGCCACAGCCAGGAGGGCACGAGCACCTGGTTACAACACCCTGCAAAAGGCTTGTGGAAATGAAGCCATGAGGTGTTCATTGCAGTCGCTATGAGTAAGTCCTCTTTCCATTTCCCCTTTCTTCAAGGCAGGCCATGGGGAGAGGAGCAATGATACATATCAGGATCCAAGAAGGAAAAGTCGGGCTGGAGCTTCTTAGCACAAAGCATGGTGCAAACAAGGAATTCAGGATGTGTTTCATAGATTTCATAGATTTCATAGACATTAGGGCTGGAAGGGACCTCAAAAGATCATCGAGTCCAGCCCCCTGCCCAAAGGGCAGGAAGTCAGCTGGGGTCATAGGATCCCAGCAAGATGAGCATCCAGTTTCATCTTGAAGGTGTTCAATGAAGGCGCTTGAACCACCTCCGGTGGCAGGCTGTTCCAGACCTTGGGGGCTCGGACAGTAAAGAAGTTCTTCCTTATGTCCAGCCTGAACCGATCTTGAAGTAGTTTGTGACCATTCGACCTCGTCATCCCTTGGGGCGCTCTGGTGAACAAACGTTCCCCCAGATGCTGGTGGTCACCCCTGATAAACTTGTAGGTGGCCACCAGATCACCCCTGAGCCTGCGCTTTTTCAGGCTAAAGAGCCCCAGGGCTCTCAGCCTGTCATCGTAGGGTCTGCTTCCCTGACCTCTGATCATGAGCGTGGCTCTTCTCTGGACTCTCTCAAGCTTCTCCACATCCTTTTTGAATTGTGGAGCCCAAAACTGGACACAGTACTCCAGCTGCGGCCTCACTAAGGCCGAGTACAGGGGGAGAATGATGCCCCGGGTTTTGCTTGAGAAGCATCTATGGATGCAAGCCAGCATTTTGGTC
>NW_005842911.1:346092-348455 GCF_000455745.1 Alligator sinensis | reverse complement strand
CAGGCTAAAGAGTCCCAGGGCTCTCAGCCTGTCATCGTAGGGTCTGCTTCCCTGACCTCTGATCATGCGCGTGGCTCTTCTCTGGACTCTCTCAAGCTTCTCCACATCCTTTTTGAATTGTGGAGCCCAAAACTGGACACAGTACTCCAGCTGCGGCCTCACTAAGGCTGAGTACAGGGGGAGAATGACGTCCCGGGATTTGCTTGAGAAGCATCTATGGATGCAAGGCAGCGCTACTAGCCGCCACATCGCATTGCAGGCTCATGTTCATCTGGTGGCCAATGATGACCCCCAAGTCTCTTTCTTCCAGAGTGCTAGCCAACATAGCACTGCCAAGCCTATAAGGATGCTGCGGGTTTTTTTTCCCCAAGGTGGAGAACCTTGCATTTATCGGCGTTGAACACCATCAGATTCTCGTCCGCCCACTTGTTGAGCCTGTCCAGGTCAGCCTGGATCACCCGCCTGTCTTCTGGTGTGGATGCTTTGCCCCAAAGTTTGGTGTCATCGGCGAACTTAGCCAGCCCCCCACACAAATGGCCTCAGCAACAGTGACCTCCACCGAAGTGATGGCTGATGCCCCAACCGACAGTGGCAGCATCAACATCTGGGAAAGCAAGAGCAAGCCAGCAAGTCCCTGCTTGCAGCTTCTTTCACATTGCTTGCTCTTGTCCCCTTGTTTCCCAGGCTGTTCCTGCAACCATTTCCCAGCTCTGCTCTTGCACCCATGTGCCATCCTGTTCTAAGTGGCACCTTGAATCTGCGTAGGTGGCAACGGACTTTGCAATTCAGTCTCCTGGCATTCTCCTTCTGGAAGGACCTGGGTGTGGAGATACAGGGCCAGCCTTTAAATTATTCCCCAGTGTTTCCCGCCTATCTTTCATTGTGAGCATGTTGAAATAAAAGTTTCCCTTCATGGCATCTGCTGACTCCTGGTGTGTCTCTAAACCTACAGATCCACGGTGTCCTCTCCACTGCCCCCTCAAGCACAGGCTTCCCTGAGCTGCTCCGCACAAGGCAGTGACTGGAGCCTTGTGACCACGGTGCAGTGTGCACGGGGTAGAGGGCACCTGAATGCAGAAGCAGAGGGAGGGTCTTGCCCAAGGCTCTCACAGGAGTGCGTGTCAGAAGTTGAATTAAGAGTGCTGATCTCCCAGGCAGAGCCAGGAACCTTAGCACATCTGGCGCCTTCACCTCTGGCACCTACTGCTCTCCCT
The DNA here is from genome assembly GCF_000455745.1 of Alligator sinensis. Lineage (NCBI taxonomy): Eukaryota > Metazoa > Chordata > Crocodylia > Alligatoridae > Alligator > Alligator sinensis. Next base: position 347,241 of record NW_005842911.1, on the reverse strand, counting down.
GTCTGGCACTTCCATTCACCAACATTTTCCGTTCCCCACATTCAATAAAGGAGGTTTGTCCCAAATGGCCAACGAGGACATCTGCTCCCTCCAACGCATTACTGAAGCCACACAGCAAGCCCTCTTATCCCGGCAGCCAGCTGAGGAGTGCTAGCACAAGGAATCAGTGCACGTGCAGACTCATGGCTCAGCACTGGGGAGCTCAGGAGAGGCAGAGTGGGGAATGAGGACACTGCTCATGGCCTGTGCCCCTGCAAGGCCTGGGAAGCTGTGGGGTAAAGATGCCCACATGGTGTATCAGAACGCCCCCTTTGTACGTTTCCCTTCTGGACATTGATATAACAGAAGCCCCTTCTTGCCTGCAATCCCGCCTCCCCCCTCCCACACACACAATTTGTGCATTTCTTTTTCTTCTCAGTATTGGCAGAGACCTAGCACACTCATTGCATGGGGGTGGCAAGGCTCAGAGCAAGCCAGAAAGCTGAAGTGGCTTTCTGTAGGGGAAACCTAGAAACTACATCCACATATCAACTAAACTCCGTGTCCCTAAAGAAAACAAAAGAACTAAAATATCCGGTGCAAAGACTGTCAATATATCCTGTGCTAAGCTAACTCACTTACTGTCCTCAGTAGCCTTTGATCCTGACTACCTCACCGTGCATTTTGATGTTTCATCTGTCTCATCTTTACCATGGCATTTTATATTTTATACTTTTAAAGTTTTAAGGAATGTACTCCCTGTAGAATGAAGTTCCACCCTGGACCAATGTTAAAACTGCATTGACATTGTAATTGTTAGTGATAACATGTGTTATATTGGCTGGTCCCATGAGTGAATGCGAGTGAATGATGGTCAGCAGCAGACAAAAGCCCAGCTCAAGGAACTCCATTTTAAAATGATCAAGCTAAAGAACTGATTCCTGGAAGTGAGCACCTACCCAGCTGACTATTCCTGCAACCCTTAACAATACCATTGTTTATGAATCAAAATCACAAACTGCCTTACCAGCACGTGAGACCCCTATAACTAACAGCTGTCAGGTGCTACTCAAGACCCACATGGGACAAGAACCTCTGTATTGGGTAACCAAGGTGATGCTGGGGGATCAGACAAGTCTACCAGAAAGGGATAAAAGGCAGTGAAGCGTG
>NW_005842911.1:285833-345231 GCF_000455745.1 Alligator sinensis | reverse complement strand
GTCACTGTTGCTGTTACTGCTTCAGGCAGGAGGGGCGGATGCACTCCTCCGCTTGACTCTCTCTTCCGTCGGCAGGAAGGCGTGGTCGGCAGAGGTGTCGCCGCGTCGCTAGGCGGGGTTGCCGGAGACGACGCTGCGTCAATGGGCGGAGTCGCTGACCGAACTCTCGCGGGTTCCTCCGAAGCTCCACCCTTCTTTTCTGGTTCTTCCACGCGGTCTCCCTCTTGCTCGGCGCCATCTTGTCGTGGCGTCTCAGGATCCCTTCTCTCAGACGCTTCTTTGACCGCCTGAAAAGCCATACACAGCTGGGCTTTCAAACTTAAATTCTTGTTCATTAAATCAGCTATTGTATGGAAAGTTGCACTTAATTCTCCCCCCTTGTCGTAACGCGGGGCCACCCTCTCATCTGCGGTGCGTTCCTCCATCTCCAGATCTTCACAGAGCGTGGATGGAAGCTCGCGACCCCTTAATCTAGACGCCATGAGGGGAGGGAACCGGTCAATCGGCACCGGCTCTTCACTCTCCCAAGCATATCGTAGGCATCGGGCACACTCCCGGGTGAGGGTCGGGTTTACTGCGCCCGCCAGGTTGACTCTGGCGAGGGACACAGTATCGAGGGGCCTGAACAGGACCCGCTCGTCACTCATTATACACCCAAACGCCACAGGGAGCAAATACACTTCTCTCTCTCTCGGGGCTCCGTCTTCGGAGGGTCCCTCTTCTCCCTTCAGAGAAAGGCGTCCTCTGACAAATCTCTCACCCGTTCTGCCCGCCTGGTGGTAAGCAATATGCGCCTCCAGCTCCTCGAAACTTTTCACTTGGCGTTTGTTATCGCGCCAAGGGCAGTTCTTAACTAATTCTAGCTCTAGCGTGTTCTCTCCTGATCCCATCCTCGTCGCCATGTGCGGGCCGGGAGCGATCCGGAATCTTTTTCGCGCCACGCGGGCTGTGGCCAGCAGCCCAGGCACGCTGGGTCGGAGAAAACAGGTGACAAGCTAGAATAAGGCATGGACGGTAATGGTTGATTCAAGATTGTTTACTTACACCGAAGATGGTTGCGGTGTAGCCTGGACAGTTTCCCAGGCACAGCTCCGCTTAAATCCTCGTTTGAAGACTCAGACAATATTCGGATCACTCCCGCGGAGTTGTCGAGGCTCCGTGGATCCTTTTGCGTGCAGGGAGAGGGATACGTCGAGGTTTGCGATCGGCGACGGGGAGAGGCTAGAGGCTGATTAGACCCCTGTTGTCTGCTTGAAATGCACTGGGTCTGAAAGGCTCCGCAGCGCTTAGAGATCTTCACACAGCGTGAAGTCTCCTCCTCCTGGTGTTCGTGGAGTCCTCCAACTTGGGCAGAAACCACTCAAGCCTTTTATACGACTAGCAAGCCAATCGCTAGCCGCCACGTGTGAATAATTTTACGCAAGCCAATAATGGGGCTCGAATTATAATACAAATGGCAGGAACTCTTTGCACCGTGCATCTCTATGCTGCAAAGAAGAAATGCACACTGCAAAGAAAGCTACAAATTGGCGGGAAAATAATACAGTGGTGCCAAAGCGCACACAAAACAAAATCACACCTTTGGGTTGTGACAGTAAGCTAACTCACTTACTGTCCCCAGTAGCCTTTGATCCTCACTACCTCGCATTGCATTTTGATATTTCATCTGTCTCATCTTTACCATGGCATTTTATATTTTATACTTTTAAAGTTTTGCGGAATGCACTCCCTGTAGAATGAAGTTCCACCCTGGACCACTGTTAAAACTGCATTGACACTGTAATTGTAAAGTGATAGAATCTGTTATATTGGCTGGTCCCATGAGTGAACACGAGTGAATGATGGTCATCAGTAGACAAAAGCCCAGCTCAAGGAACTCCATTTTAAACCGATCAAGCTAAAGAACTGATTCCTGGAAGTGAGCACCTACCCAGCTGACTATTTCTGCAACCCTTAACAATGCCATTGTTTATGAATCAAAATCACAAACTGACTCCCAAAACTGCCCTACCAGCAGGTAAGACCCCTATAACTAACAGCTGTCAGGTGCTACTCAAGACCCACGTGGGACAACGACCTCTGTATTGGGTAGCCAAGGTGATGCTGGGGGATCACACAAGTCTACCAGAAAGGGATAAAAGGCAGTGAAGCGTGACCCTCAGTGGTGCCCTCTCATGCAGCACCTGACCTACCGAGACAGAAGGACAAGCAGGCGACCCCCTTGTGGAGAAGGCATTGCCATGAAGGAAGCTGACCACAAACAGCAGAGTCCAGGGCCTTGGGTAGGTAGATATACTGACACCAGCGCTCTCACAATCACTGAAGCAGCCACTGTACACTATGCTACATGGGTTTGAATGAGTGAGCGTATGTGTGTGTGTGCGCTAAGGTGACCAGTACCACCCATAACTGAAAGTTTGCATTTATGATTTTATTGGTAACTTAACATGCCGTCCAATAAACTACAATTTATTATGATCCTGTGAGTTCGTTCTTTCTAGCCAAAAATGGCACAACCTCATTAAAACCATTTTCCAGGTGTAGGGCAAGGATGTCCAAAATTTGGTGCTTGCATGGGCAGTGGCACATCAGGCAGGGGCAGGAAGCTCAGCAGGAGGTTGTGCAGGAGAGGGAGTTTGTAGTGGCAGTCAGGCAGGATCCTGGGGGTAATTTATGGCCCACCCACCTAAAAGGCTGCCCCACTGCTCCAGGGTCCCCATTTCTATGCTCTTCTCTTGTATCCTTTTAGACCTAGTGATTTCTTCAGCTGTTTTTGAACATTTTCTTTACTTTCTGACCAACTCAGTTGTCACACCTGCAAAGATTCACACTATGGTTATTCAGAAACAAGCTTTGGCCATTCAGCCTAGCAGCATGCCTGCAGCTAACTCTAGGACCCTTGGAAATGGTTAAGGGTGGCAACAAGCCCCTGCTCCAAGCAGGACCAGCCCCAGCTACATCATCCCAGCAAGGGATTTATTTATCCATGTCTTAAACACCTCCAAGGATAGGGATGCCCCCACCTCTCTGGTTCCAGTGCTTTGCTACAATCTTCATGAAAAAGTAACAAGAGCAGAGCTTTGAAATGGTCACAGCAACAGCCTGGGAAACAAACGGAGAAAAGCAAGCGATGTGAAAGAAGCTGCAAGCAGGGACTTGCTCGCTTGCTCTTGTTTTTCAGATATCGATACAACTGCGGTGGGTTGGGACATCAGTCTTCACTTCTGCAGAGGGCACTGCTGCTGAGGCCATTGGGGTGGAGGGCACTTCTGTAGGGGGATGTCAGGCACGGGGCACTTGGGTGGAGGAATCTGTAGGGCTGGGCATTTCTGTGGTGGAATCACCAGTGGAGGACACTTCTGGGGAGGACAGACTGGAGGAGGACACTTCTGGGGAGGAATCACAGGTGGAGGATACACGACCTGCCGGCACTGCTGCTGGTTGGGGTAAGACATGGTTCTTTGATTCACAGATGCCTGGAAGGGAAAAAGAGCACAGCACTGGTTGAGCCATCGCCCTCCTTTATGATGCTGCTCTTCCATGTGGCCAAGCAAAGACAAAGACAAGCAACCCATCCACCATGGCACCTTGTCCATGCTAGATTAAACCTGCTATTGCAGCTGGCTACTGGGCACTCAGCCTTTTCGGAGGAAACCACCATCGAATTTGATGAGACAGAAGCACATGTGCAGAGTGCAAGGATTCATGAGCAGGTGGACTTATGTTCAAACGCCTTCTCTGGAAGAGGGGAGGGGCTTGAGCCCATGCAGAAGGCAGAGCATGTTCTTAAGTGAGATGCTAGGCAGGGTTTTAGTCCTTTCAGTGCTTCCAAGAGGACTGTGCCCTTGCGCTGACAGCCTAGAGTGCTAACTTAGTTAAATACTCATGAGCTCAAGCTTTGGAAGAATCTTCTCTGCATCCCACACATGCTGACATGGCTTTAAAAACAGAAACAAGCAGCCCTTCATGTAAATGTTATAGGAATTAGTGCAGAAGATACAGAGATTGCCAGCCGCACGAATGCAAGAGACTTACCTGTCAAGCAAACAGGAGAGAGTACATGTGGAGTCAAGCGGATGGGGAGCCACTGGGAGGGAGAGCTTTTATAGGTCCTCTGCCCCCGTCACCAGGCTATGATGCCCTTCACGAGTCTCCTAGAGACACCAGCGCCTCTCGTGCGCCTCCCCTCCACCAACACTTCCTAATTTCTTGTTTGCATCATGCTTTGCCAGATTTTTTCTTCTGGTATCCTGATATGTATCATTGTTCCCCTCCCTGAGTATCCTGCTCTAAAGGAAGAAGATTTTTAAATAGGATTTGCTCATAGTGACTGCCATGAACAACTCATGGCTGTGTTTCCACAAGCGGTTTGCAGGGTCTTGTAACCAGGTGCTCGTGCCCTCCCGGCTGTGGTTCAGCTTTTGGCCCCTCTTTCCTTGTCCCACACATGGCCTCTGGCATGGAGCCCTGCCTGGCAGGACAGCACAGCAAATCCCAGTGAGTGGGACTGGCGCAGCCCCATGCAAGTCAAAGCAGTGCTGCCCACTTCCACCGCTGGTGAGGAGGGGTGGAAATATGGCCTTGAGAGTCTTGTCCCCAGTTTCTGTCCTGCTCTGTTGTTCCCCGCTCAGCCCACACTTAGCTCCCCTGTGCAGCCAGAGGAAATGCTCCCATGCCCCAGAGGAAGCATTGTGCACACCTGAGGCACTAGAGGTGCATGTCTGCAGGTGATGGTGCGGTTAGATTGAAAATGAAGCAGGAAGGAGAGAAGGTTTTGTCTATCAAGGTTTTAAAAGCCTCCAAAGAATGGAGATGCCACCACCTGTCTGGGGAGCACGTTCCAGTGCTTCAGCACCCTCCGCATGAGAAACTTCTTCCTAATATCTAACCTCCACCTCCCTTGCTGCCATTGGTGCCCATTTCACCTTGTTCTGTCATCTGCCGCCACTGAGATGTCACCATCTCCATCCTCTTTGGAGACAACCTGCAGGGAGTTGAAGGCTGCTATAAGACCCCTCCCTCGCTCTTCTCTTCTCACGACAAAATAAGTCTAATTCCCTACTTCTTCAGTCAGGTGTGCATGAAGCTTCCCCAGGGGCACAACTGTTTCCCCTGGCTGCACAGGGGCGTTTAAGGGTGGGCTGGGATTTGGCCCCCTGTCCCACCAGCCAGGGCTCCATGCAGGGGACTGCGTGCAGGACAAGGAAAGAGGGGTCAAAGCTGAAACCAAAGCCAGGAGGGCACGAGTGCCTGGTTACAACACCCTGCAAAAGGCCTGCAGAAATGAAACCATGAGTTATTCGTAGCAGCCACTATGAGCAAGTCCTTCAAAACAGGACAGGCAGGGAGGAGATCAATGATACATATCAGGATACCACAAGGAAAAGTGGGCTGGACTTTCTTTGGGCATAGTATGATGCAAACAAGGAAATAAGGAAGTGTTGGAAGAGTGGATGTGGATGAGAGCTGCCCGGTATCACCATCTGATTCATCAAGGGCATCATATCCCGGCGACGGGGGCAGAGGGCCTATAAAAGTTCTCTCTCCCAGCGTCTCCTTATCCACTTGACTCCACATCCACTCCTTCCTGTTCGCTTGACAGGTAAGTCTCTCTCGCATTCATGCTGCCAGCGATTGCTCGGAGTTCCTTCTAAACTTAATCCTATAAAAATGACAGGGAGGGCTGTTTGTTCCTGTGTCTATATCCATGTCAGAACATGTCAGATGGCGAGAAAATGCTACCCATGCTTGTGCTTGCGGGGTTCCGCTGGGTTTGCAGTCTGGGCCATCAGTCAAAGGCACAGACCTCTTGGAAATGAGCTGAAGGACAGAACCCTGCCTAGCATTCACTTATGGGTGTGCTCTGCCTTCGGCATGTGCTCAACCCCTTCCCTCTTCCAGGGAAGGCGTTTGAACCAATGTTCCTGGGCTTTTGAATACTTTCAAAAGTATTCAAATTTTTTTAGTCTCATCAGTTTTGATGGTGCTTTGCTGAGAAAGGACCTAGAGCCCAGTAGCCAGCTTCAGGACCAGACTTAATCTAACATGGACAAGGTGGTATGGTGGATGGGTTGCTTATTTGTGTCTTTGTGTGGCTACATGAAAGGGCAGCATGATGGAGGATGGTGATGGCTCACCGGTGCTGTGCTCTCTTTCCCTTCCAGGCATTTCTGAATTGAAGAACCATGTCTTACCCCAACCAGCAGCAATGCAAGCAGGTCGTGTGTCCTCCACCTCTGATTCCTCCCCAGAAATGTCTTCCACCGCAGTGTCCTCTACCAAAGTGCCCTCCAACAAAGTGCCCTCCACCCGAGTGGCCTGACCAGAAGTGCCCTCCACCCAAGTGTCCTGACCAGAAGTGCCCTCCACCCCAGTGTCCTCAGCTACAGTGACCTCCACAGAAGTGATGGCTCATGCCCCAACCCACCGTGGCAGCATCAACATCCGGGAAAGCAAGAGCAAGCCAGCAAGTTCCTGCATGCAGTTCTTCAACATCCCTTGCTCTTCTCCCCTTGTTTCCCAGGCTGTCCCTGCAACCATTTCCCAGCTCTGCTATAGTACCCAGCATCGATCCTGTTCTAAGTGGTGCCTTAAATCTGTGCAGGTGCCAACTGACTTGGCGATTCAGTCACCTGGCATTCTGCTTCTGGAAGAAGCTGGATACGGAGATACAGGACCAGTCTTTAAATTATTCTCCAGTGTTTCCCTCCTATCTTGCATTGTGAGCTTCATCCAATAAAAGTTTTTCTTCATGGCATCTGCTGATTCCTGGTGTCTCTCTAAACCTACAGATCCACGGTGTCCTCTCCACTGCCCCCTCCAGCATAGGCTCCCTTCAGCTGCTCTGCACAAGGCAGTAACTGGAGCCTCGTGACCACGGTGCAATGTGCATGGGGCTGAGGGCACGTGAATGCAGAGGAGACAGGGTCTTGCACCAGGCCCAGTTGGCACAGCCTCATTGAACTCATTCCCCAGGTTCAGGGCAAGATTGGCCAAGCTGTGGCGCATGCGTGGGCTGTGGCACATCAGGGAGGGGCAGGAAGCTGAGCAGGAGGTCAGGCAGGGAAGGAGGATGGGAGAAACAGTCGGGCAGAACACAGAGGGTAGTAATTTGTGGGCCACCCACCAAATGGCTGCCCCACTGTCACAGGGCACCTCAGCACCCCTGGCCACTGCTTATGTCTCCCCATGGACTCTCTTCCCACTCCAGATGCCAGTCCCCAGCCCTGCAACCTGGGGTCTTGCATGCAGAGACACTCTCCCATCCTCTCTCAGCCGTCGCTGCCAACAGCATTGCTCTGAGCTCAGCAGGTGATGCAGATTGTCAGCAGGGAAGAATTTGGTCCAGGCCTTGGCCTCCCACAACAGAAAGGATGTGGATAATTTTAAGATAGTCAAGTGGAGGGTGGTAAAATGGTTGTGGGTGTGGGGGGACATGACTTATGAGGATAGGCTGAGGGAACTGGGGCTTTAGTCTGGAGAAGAGAAGACTGAGAGGGGATTTAATAGCAGCCTTCAACTCCCTGCAGGGTGGCTTCAAAGAGGATGGAACTGGACTGATCTCAGTGGTGGCAGATGACAGGACAAGGAGCAATGGGCTCCAGTTGCAGCAACAGAAGTTGAGGTTGGTTATTAGGAAGAACTTTTTCATGAAGTTTGTAGTAAAGCACTTGAACCAGAGAGGTGGTGGATTCTCCGTCCGTGGAGGTTTTTAAGACCTGACTGAACAAAGCCCTTGCTGGGATGATGTAGTGGGGGCTGGTCCTGCTTGGAGCAGGGGGCTAGTTGCCACCCTTAACCATTTCCAAGGGTCCTAGGATAAGCTGCAGGAAGGCTGCTAGGCAGAAGGGCCAAAGCTTCTTTCTGAATAACCATAGTGTGAATCTTTCCAGATGTGACAACTGAGTCGGTCAGCAAGTAAAGAAAATGTTCAAACACAGCTAAACAGATCAGTAGGATATAAGAGAAGAGCATAGAAGAGGGGACCCTGCAGCAGTAGGGCAGCCTTTTAGGTGGGTGCGCCATAAATTACCCCCAGGATCCTGCCCGACTGCCACTACAAACTCCCTCTCCTGCACAACCTCCTGCTCAGCTTCCTGCCCCTCCCTGATGTGCCACAGCCCTCGCACGCACCACAGTTTGGCCATCCTTGCCCTACACCTGGGCAATGGGTTTAATGAGGTTGTGCCATTGTTGGCTACAAAAGACCAAATCACAGGATCATAATAATTTTCTAGTTTATTGGACGGCATGTGAAGTTAGCAATAAAATCATAAATGCAATCTTTCAGTTATGGGTGGTACTGGTCACCTTAGCGCACACACACACATACGCTCACTCATTCAAACCCATGTAGCATAGTGTATAGTAGCTGCTGTAGTGATTGTGAGAGCACTGGTGTTGGTGTATCTACCTACCCGAGGCCCTGGGGTCTGCTGTTTGTGGTCAGCTTCCTTCAAGGCAATGTCTTCTCCACAAGGGGTTCGCCTGCTTGTCCTTCTGTCTCGGTAGGTCAGGTGCTGCATGAGAGGGCACCACTGAGGGTCACGCTTCACTGCCTTTTATCCCTTTCTGGTAGACTTGTCTGATCCCCCAGCATCACCTTGGTTACCCAATACAGAGGTTCTTGTCCCATGTGGGTCTTGAGTAGCACCTGACAGCTGTTAGTTATAGGGGTCTCACGTGCTGGTAAGGCAGTTTGTGATTTTGATTCATAAACAATGGTATTGTTAAGGGTTGCAGGAATAGTCAGCTGGGTAGGTGCTCACTTCCAGGAATCAGTTCTTTAGCTTGATCATTTTAAAATGGAGTTCCTTGAGCTGGGCTTTTGTCTGCTGCTGACCATCATTCACTCGCATTCACTCATGGGACCAGCCAATATAACACATGTTATCACTAACAATTACAATGTCAATGCAGTTTTAACATTGGTCCAGGGTGGAACTTCATTCTACAGGGAGTACATTCCTTAAAACTTTAAAAGTATAAAATATAAAATGCCATGGTAAAGATGAGACAGATGAAACATCAAAATGCACGGTGAGGTAGTCAGGATCAAAGGCTACTGAGGACAGTAAGTGAGTTAGCTTAGCACAGGATATATTGACAGTCTTTGCACCGGATATTTTAGTTCTTTTGTTTTCTTTAGGGACACGGAGTTTGGTTGATATGTGGATGTAGTTTCTAGGTTTCCCCTACAGAAAGCCACTTCAGCTTTCTGGCTTGCTCTGAGCCTTGCCACCCCCATGCAATGAGTGTGCTAGGTCTCTGCCAATACTGAGAAGAAAAAGAAATGCACAAATTGTGTGTGTGGGAGGGGGGAGGCGGGATTGCAGGCAAGAAGGGGCTTCTGTTATATCAATGTCCAGAAGGGAAACGTACAAAGGGGGCGTTCTGATACACCATGTGGGCATCTTTACCCCACAGCTTCCCAGGCCTTGCAGGGGCACAGGCCACGAGCAGTGTCCTCTCCTCCCACTCTGCCTCTACTGAGCTCTCCAGTGCTGAGCCCATGAGTCTGCACGTGCACTGATTCCTTGTCCTAGCACTCCTCAGCTGGCTGCCGGGATAAGAGGGCTTGCTGTGTGGCTGCAGTGATGCAGTGGAGGGAGCAGATGTCCTCGTTTGTCTTTTGGGACAAACCTCCTTTACTGAATGTGGGGAACGGAAAATGTTGGTGAATGGAAGTGCCAGACAGGGAGAGCAGTAGTTGCCAGAGGTGAAGGCGCCAGATGTGCTAAGGTCCCTGGCTCTGCCTGGGAGATCAGCATTCTTGATTCAGCTCGTGACACGCACTCCTGTGTCAGCCTTGGGCAAGACCCTCCCTCTGCTTCTGCATTCAGGTGCCCTCTGCCCTTTGCACACTGCACCGTGGTCACAAGGCTCCAGTCACTGCCTTGTGCGGAGCAGCTCAGGGGAGCCTGTGCTGGAGGGGCAGTGGAGAGGACACCGTGGATCTGTAGGTTTAGAGACACACCAGGAGTCAGCAGATGCCATGAAGGGAAACTTTTATTGGACCGAGCTCACAATGCGAAATGGGAGGGAAACACTGGGGAATAATTTAAAGACTGGTCCTGTATCTCCACACCCAGGTCCTTCCAGAAGGAGAATGCCAGGAGACTGAATTGCAAAGTCCGTTGCCACCTACGCAGATTCAAAGCACCACTTAGAACAGGATGGCACCTGGGTACAAGAGCAGAGCTTTGAAATGGTCACAGGAACAGCCTGGGAAACAACAGGAGAATAGCAAGGGATGTGAAAGAAGCTGCACGCAGGGACTTGCTGGCTTGCCCTTGCTTTCCCGGATGTCGATACAGCTGCGGTGGGTTGGGACATCAGTCTTCACTTCTGCGGAGGGCACTGCTGCTGAGGCCATTGGGGTGGAGGGCACTTCTGTAGGGGGATGTCAGGCACGGGGCACTTGGGTGGAGGAATCTGTAGGGCTGGGCATTTCTGTGGTGGAATCACCAGTGGAGGACACTTCTGGGGAGGACAGACTGGAGGAGGACACTTCTGGGGAGGAATCACAGGTGGAGGATACACGCCCTGCCGGCACTGCTGCTGGTTGGGGTAAGACATGGTTCTTTGATTCACAGATGCCTGGAAGGGAAAAAGAGCACAGCACTGGTTGAGCCATCGCCCTCCTTTATGATGCTGCTCTTCCATGTGGCCAAGCAAAGACAAAGACAAGCAACCCATCCACCATGGCACCTTGTCCATGCTAGATTAAACCTGCTATTGCAGCTGGCTACTGGGCACTCAGCCTTTTCGGAGGAAACCACCATCGAATTTGATGAGACAGAAGCACATGTGCAGAGTGCAAGGATTCATAAGCAGGTGGACTTATGTTCAAACGCCTTCTCTGGAAGAGGGGAGGGGCTTGAGCCCATGCAGAAGGCAGAGCATGTTCTTAAGTGAGATGCTAGGCAGGGTTTTAGTCCTTTCAGTGCTTCCAAGAGGACTGTGCCCTTGCGCTGACAGCCTAGAGTGCTAACTTAGTTAAATACTCATGAGCTCAAGCTTTGGAAGAATCTTCTCTGCATCCCACACATGCTGACATGGCTTTAAAAACAGAAACAAGCAGCCCTTCATGTAAATGTTATAGGAATTAGTGCAGAAGATACAGAGATTGCCAGCCGCACGAATGCAAGAGACTTACCTGTCAAGCAAACAGGAGAGAGTACATGTGGAGTCAAGCGGATGGGGAGCCACTGGGAGGGAGAGCTTTTATAGGTCCTCTGCCCCCGTCACCAGGCTATGATGCCCTTCACGAGTCTCCTAGAGACACCAGCGCCTCTCGTGCGCCTCCCCTCCACCAACACTTCCTAATTTCTTGTTTGCATCATGCTTTGCCAGATTTTTTCTTCTGGTATCCTGATATGTATCATTGTTCCCCTCCCTGAGTATCCTGCTCTAAAGGAAGAAGATTTTTAAATAGGATTTGCTCATAGTGACTGCCATGAACAACTCATGGCTGTGTTTCCACAAGCGGTTTGCAGGGTCTTGTAACCAGGTGCTCGTGCCCTCCCGGCTGTGGTTCAGCTTTTGGCCCCTCTTTCCTTGTCCCACACATGGCCTCTGGCATGGAGCCCTGCCTGGCAGGACAGCACAGCAAATCCCAGTGAGTGGGACTGGCGCAGCCCCATGCAAGTCAAAGCAGTGCTGCCCACTTCCACCGCTGGTGAGGAGGGGTGGAAATATGGCCTTGAGAGTCTTGTCCCCAGTTTCTGTCCTGCTCTGTTGTTCCCCGCTCAGCCCACACTTAGCTCCCCTGTGCAGCCAGAGGAAATGCTCCCATGCCCCAGAGGAAGCATTGTGCACACCTGAGGCACTAGAGGTGCATGTCTGCAGGTGATGGTGCGGTTAGATTGAAAATGAAGCAGGAAGGAGAGAAGGTTTTGTCTATCAAGGTTTTAAAAGCCTCCAAAGAATGGAGATGCCACCACCTGTCTGGGGAGCACGTTCCAGTGCTTCAGCACCCTCCGCATGAGAAACTTCTTCCTAATATCTAACCTCCACCTCCCTTGCTGCCATTGGTGCCCATTTCACCTTGTTCTGTCATCTGCCGCCACTGAGATGTCACCATCTCCATCCTCTTTGGAGACAACCTGCAGGGAGTTGAAGGCTGCTATAAGACCCCTCCCTCGCTCTTCTCTTCTCACGACAAAATAAGTCTAATTCCCTACTTCTTCAGTCAGGTGTGCATGAAGCTTCCCCAGGGGCACAACTGTTTCCCCTGGCTGCACAGGGGCGTTTAAGGGTGGGCTGGGATTTGGCCCCCTGTCCCACCAGCCAGGGCTCCATGCAGGGGACTGCGTGCAGGACAAGGAAAGAGGGGTCAAAGCTGAAACCAAAGCCAGGAGGGCACGAGTGCCTGGTTACAACACCCTGCAAAAGGCCTGCAGAAATGAAACCATGAGTTATTCGTAGCAGCCACTATGAGCAAGTCCTTCAAAACAGGACAGGCAGGGAGGAGATCAATGATACATATCAGGATACCACAAGGAAAAGTGGGCTGGACTTTCTTTGGGCATAGTATGATGCAAACAAGGAAATAAGGAAGTGTTGGAAGAGTGGATGTGGATGAGAGCTGCCCGGTATCACCATCTGATTCATCAAGGGCATCATATCCCGGCGACGGGGGCAGAGGGCCTATAAAAGTTCTCTCTCCCAGCGTCTCCTTATCCACTTGACTCCACATCCACTCCTTCCTGTTCGCTTGACAGGTAAGTCTCTCTCGCATTCATGCTGCCAGCGATTGCTCGGAGTTCCTTCTAAACTTAATCCTATAAAAATGACAGGGAGGGCTGTTTGTTCCTGTGTCTATATCCATGTCAGAACATGTCAGATGGCGAGAAAATGCTACCCATGCTTGTGCTTGCGGGGTTCAGCTGGGTTTGCAGTCTGGGCCATCAGTCAAAGGCACAGACCTCTTGGAAATGAGCTGAAGGACAGAACCCTGCCTAGCATTCACTTATGGGTGTGCTCTGCCTTCGGCATGTGCTCAACCCCTTCCCTCTTCCAGGGAAGGCGTTTGAACCAATGTTCCTGGGCTTTTGAATACTTTCAAAAGTATTCAAATTTTTTTTATCACCATCTGATTCATCAAGGGCATCATATACCGGTGGCGGGGGCAAAGGGCCTATAAAAGCTCTCCCTCCCAGCGCCTCCTGATCCACTTGACTCCACATCCACTCCCTCCTGTTCGCTTGACAGGTAAGTCTCTCTCGCATTCATGCTGCCAGCGATTGCTCGGATTTTCTTCTAAACTTATTCCTATAAAAATGACAGGGAGGGCTGTTTGTTCCTGTGTCTATATCCATGTCAGAACATGTCAGATGGCGAGAAAATGCTACCCATGCTTGTGCTTGCGGGGTTCAGCTGGATTTGCAGTCTGGGCCATCAGTCAAAGGCACAGACCTCTTGGAAATGAACTAAAGGACAGAACCCTGCCTAGCATTCACTTATGGGTGTGCTCTGCCTTCGGCATGTGCTCAAGCCCCTTCCCTCTTCCAGGGAAGGCGTTTGAACCAATGTTCCTGGGCTTTTGAATACTTGCATTTTGCACATGGGAGCTTCAGTCTCATCAGTTTTGATGGTGCTTTGCTGAGAAAGGACCTAGAGCCCAGTAGCCAGCTTCAGGACCAGACTTAATCTAACATGGACAAGGTGGTATGTTGGATGGGTTGCTTATTTGTGTCTTTGTGTGGCTACATGAAAGGGCAGCATGATGGAGGATGGGGATGGCTCACCGGTGCTGTGCTCCCTTTCCCTTCCAGGCATTTCTGAATTGAAGAACCATGTCTTACCCCAACCAGCAGCAATGCAAGCAGGTCGTGTTTCCTCCACCAGTGATTCCTCCCCAGAAGTGTCCTCCACCTCAGTGTCCTCTACCAAAGTGCCCTCCATCCAAGTGTCCTCCACCCGAGTGGCCTGACCAGAAGTGCCCTCCACCCCAGTGTCCTGACCAGAAGTGCCCTCCACCCCAGTGTCCTCAGCTACAGTGACCTCCACAGAAGTGAAGGGTAATGCCCCAACCCACCATGGCAGCATCCACCGCCAAGAAAGGAAGAGCAAGCCAGCAAGTCCCAGCATGTCCCTGAAGCTTATTTAACATCTGCTTCTCTTCCCTCCTTGCTTCCTAAAGTGTTTCTGTGGTGGTTTCATAGCTCTGCTCTTGAACCCTACATTAATTTGTTCTAAGTGACATCTTGAAATCTGTTTATATTTTAACTGACTTTCTATCTTAACATCCTGGCATTCCCCCTTCGGGCTGGATGTGGATATGGGGATATGTGACCTTAAATCATTCCCTAGTGTTTCCTTCATACCTGTTAAGTGCAACCATGCTGAAATAAAAGTTTCACTTCATGGCACTGGCTGACTCCTGATAGTTTTTTTCCCTATATCTCTCTAGCTAGTCAAGAAATACTCTGTCCCCACACTGTGTTCCTGGTTAGATGAGGAACAATGATTTGGGGTGCATCCTCTTTCCAGCAGGGGAATGGGACCAGAGGGAAAATGGGAACTGCTTCAGATGCCAAAATCTGTGTGGATTCAAAGCATGAAGCATGTAACTGGGAGCAGAGAGGGGATTGTGCACCCACAGAGAAGCAAACACTCAGGAAACACATCTTATCAGGGTAGAACTGAAGGACCGTGGCATCACAACCCAGGTTTCCACCGTTTGTCATAAAACAGTGTGCTTGTTAGTTGGAGACTGGGCATTTCTGCCACAGAGACATCAGATTATCCCACTCCCAGGTCATTGCCACCACCAGAGGGAGATGCAACTCATATTTTTTAAGAGTTTCTTGCAGGTGGTTGGGAAGAGATGGAAAGGAGGGGTTGTAGGATAGCACTGTCTGCTGGCTTCTGCTTCCACGATTCAAGACCACCAGGGCAGATGTTTGGCGTAGCACTTCCCAGAGGATCCCCACGATGGTGGGAGCTGCCACGATCTCTGGTTCCACCTCATAAAACCCTAAGGATTGATAAAACATAGGAGGGGATGCAAAGGAAGAGAAGTGGTGATGTAGGCAATGAACCTTATCTCTGCTTTGTAATTTTTTTAATATCAATTCTTATGTTTAAAGGCAAGAAAAAAAGAGGAGAGGCTGAACTCAATGTGGGGATGATGATCTTTAAGTATGGGATAACTGCAGAATACAGCTGGTGTCTCCTGCTGTCTCACATTATCCTGTATTACAGCAAAAGACGACACTGTGCTTTGACCCAAGTTTTTTATCAGACCCCACACAGCTTCACCTGAACAACAGCAACATCTAGGAAACTAGAATGTGTCACAAGAGAGTCCTTGGACATCTTAAATCATGACCAGGTAAAGAAAAAAAAAAAATGAAGGGCTGTTTTTGTTCCATTTTAAGCTTTCAAATAAAGTTATGTCAGCCCGGTAGTGATTGTGAAATATATTATTAATCCCTGTCATTTCAATTCTAGGAGGAAGGGTGATGCATCAGCAGTGGCTCAAACAGCTGGATCGTATGAGCAGCTGAACTCCTGAATGACTACTTTGCTTCGGTCTTTCACCGGGCCAAGGGCAAAATCATGCCAGAGTGGATACAGAATGAGCAGGGTAGGAATGGCTGCTTTCCTACTATTACTGTAGAACTGGTGTGTGATCATTTGAAAAAATTAGACATATACAAGTCAACAGACCGGATGAACTTCATCCGAGGGTGCTGAAAGAGCTGACTGAAGTCATCACGGGACTGCTGGCGAAACTTTTCCAAAACTCATGGTGCTCCAGAGAGGTCCCTGAGGACTGGAAGAGGGCCAAATGATGTGCCCATCTTAAGAAAGGGAGGAGGAAGGACCCAGGTAACTATCAGCTTAACTTCTATCCCAGGGAAGATCCTTGAAAAATTCATCAAGAAGTCTATATGCAATAAACTTGCAGAAAGTAGGATTCTGAATGACAGCCAGCATGGCTTCATCACAGGCAGGTCTCGTCTTACCAACCTCATCTCTTTTTATGACCAGGTAACTCACCACCTGGACATGAGGTTAACATGGTATACCCTTGACTTCCAAAAAGCCTTTGATCTGGTATCCCACAATGTTCTCATGAGAAAATTGGAGGACTGCGGGCTTAACTGATCAACAGTCAGGTGTGTAGGAAGCTGTCTGCATAGGACCCAGAGAGTCCTAATGAATGGATCTGTGTCATCTTGGTGAGAAGTAGCCAGCAGTGTCTCGCAGGGGTCGGCGCTTGGTCCAGTGCTTTTCAACATCTTTATCAATGATTTGGATGTGGGGGTGAAGAGCTCACTGACCAAATTCACAGACAACACCAAGTTATGGGGAAGCATAGTCATACTTGAAGATAGGCTACAGATACAGGTGGACCTAGACAGGCTGGCAAGTTGGGCGGATTGGAATCAAATGAAGTTCAACGCTGAGATGCTGTAGCCAACAGGGCAAATAATAGCCTGGGAAGTGATTCTTCCACTCTACTCGGCACTGGTGAGACCACAGCTGGAGTACTGCATCCAGTACTGAGTGCCGCACTTCAACAAGGATGTGATAAAGCTTGAGAGAGTCCAGAGAAGAGCCACCCATGTGATCAGAGACCTGCACGGCAAGCCATACAAGGAAAGGCTGAGGGACCTGGGACTCTTTAACCTGAAAAAGAGACGGCTGAGAGGGGACTTGATAGTGGCTTACATCAGGGGTGTACATCAAGGGCTCAGTGAGCATTTGTTCACGAGGGCACCTTTGGGGAAAACCAGGAGCAATGGCCACAAACTCCTGGAAGACCATTTCAGGCTCAAAATTAGGAAAAATGTCTTTACACTAGGGTGTCTAGATTGCAAAATAAGCTCCCTCCAGAGGTGGTGCAATCGCATACCCTGGAAATCTTCAAGAGGAAACTAGACGGTCACCTCACTAGGGCCACCTGACCCCAGTTATCTTTCCTGCCTGGTGCAGGGGGCTGGACCCAATTTTCCCCCGAGGTCCCTTCCAACCTTACAATCTATGAATTTCATTGCATGGTACTTGTGGTACCAGGAGATCTCTGGTCCAGGCTTGAAGGGCTCCAGTCACCTGGCTGGGCCCAGAGGAGTTCTGCGACTGTAACCAGAGGATCGTATGAAAGGAGATACAGAATAGGGAATGCAAACTTGCATATCACAGGGGAAGCCCACAGGCTAGTTTCGGTCTTTGCTGCCTCCATCCTTCCTTGCTAAGAGAAACCTCCTTGTCTATTTTGGGCACCAGCTGCTGCTTTCTAAAGAAGGGCCCTTTTCTGAACAAACTCAAGGAAGGAGGGTCTGGTTCTGAGGTTCTGAGAAGGGCAAAGAGAAGATAACACAAGGAAACATGATGCCATGTGTTGTAGCTTTTATTGTTGCACATCTACATTACAGGGCAAGGTGAGAAAGAAGAAGAGCTGAAGAAGATTTTTCTAACCCCAAACCAAGTATTACAGGACATCTTCCAAGCATGAGCCATCTCCCAATGACACAATGCAAAGAAAGACCCTTGTTTCTCTAGATATTAATGGCAGAAACGATGCACAAAATGGGGAATGGAAACATTCACAGAAATAATTCCTAAAGCAAGGAGAGCATGAGATAGGCAGAGTTGGGGAAGGCTCAATGCATCCCAGGTAGGTCTGTCACTCTTTTCCATAGGCATCGATGACTCCAGGAGCACTAACACAGCTTGGTTTGGGCGCAGCACTGCTGTGAGGGTGGGCATTTCGGGGGGCATGGATCCACGCACTGGGGAGGACATGGGTTCACACAGCCCGGTGGGCATGGATCCACACACTGAGGAGGACATGGGTTCACACAGCCCGGTGGGCATGGTTCCACGCACTGGGGAGGACATGGGTTCACACAGACTGGGGGGCATGGATCCACGCACTGAGGAGGACACGGCTTCACACAGCCCGGGGGGCACGGATCCACGCACTGGGGAGGACATGGGTTCACACAGACTGGGGGGCATGGATCCACACGCACGGTACTACAGGGGGCCACGCACGGTTGAGAAGGAACCGTCTGCCCACAAATCGGGGGTGGCAGGCAGGGCTGTTTGCACTGATGCTGGAAAGACATCTTCCTGTGATGGAGGCAACCCTGAAAGAGAGAGAGGATCTCAGAGGTTGCAAGACACTAAACACAAAACTTTGCGTTACAAATTTCCAGCCTCAGATGACACCAGAGCAACCTGGGCTACACATCAGGAAAAGTAACCTGAAACTAGGAGCAGGGGCAAGACAAAGAGAAAATGTCTTTAAAAAAAATAATAATCATAGAGTGAGCAAGTCCCGCAGAACTGCTCCAGGGAGAGAAACTTCAGGTCAGCCTTGCAAATGGCTCCAACCGTGCGTCCTTTTGCCTCTCTGTTTAATGAATCAGCAGCCGTGCATGTGCTGCGGCACAAACACTTCTTTCCCCCTCTTGTTCTAGCTGCATTGGCTCCACTGGCTCCGCTTGTACAGACATGGTGTCCCTGCTGCAGCTCCCCCAACCTTAGCAGGCTACACGCATGCTTGCCAGGAGTTCAGTTAACTCTTCTGTGCAACTCTTGGTGGTTGTTAATGAGTCCCATTAAACTCAATAGAGCTATGCTGATTTTCACCAGTGAATACTTGGTCCAAAGATGCCATCTCCTCCTACCCTCCCTTTTCCAGCTCTTCTCCCTGCCTTGACTTTCTTCCAGGCGTCTCTTACTCCTTTGCCCTTCAGCCATTGCAGCTGTCTCCTCCCAGATTGTTCTCCCATACAACCCTCTATCCTATCCCAAGCCCTACCCAGGAACTCCCACTTACTCATTTAATTAATTTCTTGATTTAATAGGATTAAGAAAAACCCCGTGGAGGTAGGACGCTTAGGAGGTTGCAGTGGGGAACATCTCTGCAGAGGCAACATGACAACTTCAAACCCCTTTTGGAACATGAAGCACTCCAAGGAGGAGGAATGAAATCCCGGCTCCACACCTAGCACTGCCATTAACAAAATAACCTGAAGCAAAACACACTTTTGATCTAGCAGGCTGTTCCCACAGACCGTAGTGACCCAATAGCCCCAGCCACAGCATGAGCTTCCAATAACACAACAGAGACTTACCAAAGTCCCCAATGAGAGCGAGCGGAGAAGCCGAGCGGATTGAGGAGCGCTGGGGTGCGCGTCCCTTATATGTGGTTCCAGCGGCATGGCCTCCGGAAGTGAGACACCCCAAGGGTATTGAGGCCTGATTTTAACAACCCAAGCCTGTTCCACCTCCACATCCTCCAGTTGCTTATTTGCAGTTTGAATTTTAATTAAACCTTCCCAATTTTGTGAGAAGTGCCTGACACCACTTGATCCAACACTGTTTACAAGTTCTTGTGCCTGCTCCACATATTTTGCATTGGGAAGGAAAAACAACACCGTGAAAAACTGGATTCTTTGCTTTAAGGACTGGGCTTTTGTCATTATCCTGAAACCTTCTCAGGTCCATGTGTAGTTTCTGCTGGAACCCTTGAACCTTTTTCTACAATACGACACCTGATGGAAAAATGGCCTGAGATCCACTCTGGCCTCCTTTCCGCTCTCTGATGTTCCAGTTTCCTGCTCACATACAGTAGAGCTGTGCAATGTCACACTTATCAATGCATGATGTGGGGCTTTGGGATGTATGAATCTCCAATTTCCTTGTACAATATGGTACTTTAATCCCAGGTGGCTCCTCTCCACTCTTTGATTTTGGTGACATCTGTCCAGCAATTCCTGAGGCCAGAACTTTGTGACTTCACACACTATTAGCAGGCCCTTGCTGTGCCTACCTCATCGTGATGTTCATAGAAATATAGAAAATTAGGGTTGGAAGGGACCTCAACAGGTCATCTAATCCAGCCCTCCGCTCAAAGCAGGACCAGCCCGATCTAAATCATCCCAGCCAAGGCTTTGTCTAGCCAGGTCTTAAACACCTCCAAGGATGGAGATGCCACCACCTGTTCCAGTGCTTCACCACCCTCCTAGTGAGGAAGTTTTTCCTAATATCCAACTTAAACCTTTCTTGCTGCAACTTAAGACCATTGCTCCTTGGTCTGTCATCTGTCACCACTGAGAACAGTGAGAAACATCATAAGCAAATATGGGATCCTAGTGTCTTGCACTTTTCCAGCCTTTTGATGTGCTAGAAACACTAAGGACTGAGGATGTGGTTCAAGGGGGGTGATGAATCCTCCATGCAGCCACAGGTCTTGTGACAGTGTAATTATGCCCAATGGCTCACATGGCCAATAAGGCCAAACTAATCACTAGTGTAACTTTACTGTCTTCAACTTGACATTGGGCAAAAAGACATCCATGGCCACTGTCCCACCCTGAAAAACTTACTATGCATGGCAGCATTCAGGGATATTTATGATTGAATCTTATTATTTTGATTAACTAGGAAACAAAGCTTCATCCCTTTTCTAAGGTCAACAAGTCTCTCTCCACTGTCTCTCCTGAGCAATGCAGCACGCTTGATCAGAAGATCAGATAATGTCAGAAGATAAGATAATGGTGAACTATGAGATAATGAATTTTTGATTCCCACTGATACAAAGGCCTCTTTAATGCATCTCTAGCAGCATGAAGGAGCTGTTAGGGGGTATTAATTGCATGTACTTTAAACGTCTCTTTTTGTTGCCGGAGTAGGTATAAAGGAGTTTTAGTTTAAATAAGAATTTGGGCCATATCCAGTCATGGCCTACCAATCCCCCAGAGCAAGAGCAATGCACAATCCAGTTCCATAACCACAATAGCTTTAACTCCCTCTGATGTCATAATGATAGGAGTGGAATGTAATTACTTAACTACAGGCTGGAAAAGGCATACATTTAGGTGTGTTGGAGACATTCTTACCAACTCAGCTAATTAAAGCATTTATTCAAACACTGAAAGAACAACAAAAAAAAGGAGGGGGGAAAAAAAAAACCCAACATGAGCCACCTGCTTGTTATATAGTATCCTGTTTACAAGGGAAGCCATGATTCCAGTATGCGAATGACAGGCATCAAACATTAATTGACGCAGGTCAGGAAACGAGAATGTAAGGTTCAAGCCTGTGTGAGTCAAGAATCACATTTCTTTCATGTTTCAGCTGGGGTTTTTTATTACCCTTTTCTTCCATTCTTTTAATCCCGCCCCCCCAAATTTCTCATCATGAAAAACCAGAGGTGAGATTTCTACTACCTAACTTGCTGCATTTCTGTTCTGTGGAAACATCCTTGTCCTAGAAATGGACTCGGTGCTTTGGTATACAGGCATTGGACCTTCCTTTCCTCCCTGAAAGATCAGGTAAAAAAAAAAAAAAAAAAAGACTATAGGGAACTTGGCTTCTTTGCCTAAGTTGATATGACAGAGATCGTGCTCTATGAGTCAGGGATGCCAGGCAGCCACATTGTGCTCCTAGCTCTTTCACTGACCTGGACAGTGACTGTGAGCAAATTGACTGTCCCTCACTAAGTCTTTGTACAGGGCTTGGCACAATTTCCACCACCATACAAACATCAGGCCTCAATTTCCCGCCCCCAATTCTGGCTTATTGCTCCATCTCTGGTAATAAAATGCTGAGAGAAGTAGACATTTTAGGAGAGAATATTTATACTACCCTCATATCCAGTAATAGACAGATGGCTACAAACAGATCACTTATTATTCTTGATTAGGTCATAATTGTAGAACCCATGCATCGATCCATGGGGACCCAGTCACCTGACTCATTCCATTAACATCCAGACTCACCAAAATCACTAAGACTTCCATGACCATGTGCTGCATCATCATGCTCGATTGAGAAGAAAAAAAAAAAACTGGGAAAAAAAGAAAAAGAAATGGCCAACTCCATCCCTGGTGTCTTCATTATATTTGCAAACCTAGAGACCAGCTCCTAATAAGAGGGAAACACTCCAGAGAGGAAACTTTCTTACCTGCCTCTGTGGCTACATGCAGAGTGCATGTAGGAAGGCAGCTGGCATTCAAGACCTATCTGGACTTCATAATTTGATGCGAGTACACCAGGATTATCGGCCATGGGAAACATTGTAGGAGGTTAATTATAGAGTCTTTAAGTAGATGGTCAACACTTTTCAACAGCTGAGCACGATGCAATAGCAAAGAAATATGGATTCCAACTTGAACCAGAACCATTGCACCAGTGCAGCACTAAGAGATGCTGTGCTGCTGGAGATGCCCATTGGTGATGACACCAAAAACCAAATTCCTGAGCACTTCTGACCATTCAGTTCCCTGCCAGGGCATATTTTGACCCCTTGGCTGAGCTTGCTATTTCCACATAGTGCATCAGTGCAAGGTTCCAGGCTCCATGGACTCTGATCACAAATGGGGCACTGTAGTGATGGGGGACCATCAATACCTTATGGAGAGAACATTAAAATGGGACTCAGGACACCTGGACTCTATCCCCAGTCCCACCAGATGGCTACTGGCAAATAACTTCATCTAGTATCTCGGTCTCCTTTCCTTTTAGATCAGGGATTGTCTTTTAGTTTGTGTTTGCACTTTACCCAATTGAGTTCCTCTTCTGAGTTGGCTCCCTGAGGGACTGCATTGATACACATCTCAATCAGTTAAGGATTTCTAATTGCTTATCATCTGGTTCCCACTCAAAATAAGTCTCTTCATAAGTTTGTTTTCCTCAGAAATACTTGCTCTGCCGCACCCTACCACCTACAGATCAAATGGAATAATTGCTTAATTAAAGATGTAGATAGAAAACACAGTGTAAAAATTCCACTTCACGTAACAAGCTTTCTTGGTATCACCCAGTTTTTATCTGTTGCATGAACTGGGAAATTCAGGACTGAGCATTAGATCCCAAAGGACTGAGACCCATCAGCAGAAGTGGACACTTTTCGTTCGAGTCCATGGAAGAGGGATCATGGAACTCATGAAGGGACAGATTTGGACCCCGTTCCATGGTACCACCTTCTTGGAGAAGTCAATCCATCAAGACCAATGGGACAGCCTCAGAGAAAAAGCACTTCTCAGGGTGAGGATAGGTGGCAGAACTAGGGCCGCAACTCCTCTTATAGGTGGTCATGGTTAGGAGCATCACTCATGTGGACCAATGGCCTTTCCTGAGAAGTCTCAAATATGTGACTTCTTTCTTTTCTTTTTTTAAGGAAGCCTTTTGCAGCAAACTTGTGAGCTTCCTGGCCCATACAGCAATAGCCTCTTGATTTAAATAATTGAAAAGGCCCGTCACTTGTCATTCTTGTGAGAACGCTCACCTTCCTAAGCAAACAACTGGCTGATGGGTGGGTTACTCCCGTGCCTCCAGGATTTCATGTAATGATCTGAATCAACTTGATAAAACTGTCATTAAGGCACAAAAACAAGTGACTTTTCTAGCCCCAATTAGACTAAGTTCATTGCCATTCACGTAGACGGTATCTCAGGTACGTAAGGATTTCATATGCAGTATAGACGGGGTATGGATATCACCAGGGGGGCACTGACATACTGTGTGCATCAAAACAGAATCTGTCCTAGAGTATTTAGGATCTACGTGATATTAAAAAATGATAGAATCTCATATCTGTTCCGAATACGGAGACACTACAAAGCTGCTGTCCCACATGACAAGAGGCCCCCACAAAATGAAGGTACAATATCAGACAATGAACACCAAAAGCACTCCTCATCTGCAATCATCTGGGAAATGTTTATGTAAACAGGACAAACAGTGGAGAGGGTGCATGCTGCGTGCACGGCGCTTTACAGTGCAAAAATACCGGGCAATCCGTGATTTTAAGACCCATATTATAAAAGGGAAGTGGGAAGGTTTGTACATCCTCAGAAACGCAAGGATTTCCCCACTAAATCACATCAGTGGCAGATTAGACTCCTGTCCTCAACAAGGAATGGCTCCAGATGCCTGAGAGTGGTCCAAGAAAGCTTACATAAAAGCTTAATGAAATCCATGAGTGTCATTTTTTTAAAGCAAAGAACCCAGTTCTTCATTACAATTGTCCTCCCCACCATGTGTATTACGGAGATGGGCCACAAGACCTTATACAAAATACTGCCTCAGCCTCACAAGCTCCTTCTTGAATTGAGAGGTTTCCATTGAAAACCATGATGCAAACCAGCAGTGTAAGGATCTGTAGGTGGAACCAGTTTAGATAGTTTAAAAAGTCATATTTTCATACTGCTGGGATGCCTCATTTCTGGACATGGGACCTCTGACTCCATCTAGAAGGGCTTGCACATCTCAATGCTCCTACAACCATTTCTTCACAAGGTTGCATTGGCGATTTGGGTAAGTCTCTTTCTGATTGTTGGGAAGTAATGCTATGGTTGGAGGTGTGTTTCCTCAAGATTGTAACAGAAATCTTTCCCTTAAATGAGTGCTTTAAGGAAGCTACGGTTCAGTCACCAATGTGGCATAGTGCTCCCTTGCATCTCAAGTGGTTTTAACAGGCTTGCTCTGCAGAAATGGTCCCCATTGCACCAATCTCTGATCTTGCAGGGTGTCCTATTTAACCAGAAAGCTGAAATCCGTCTGTGGCATGGGAGCAGGTCTGGACTGCAGAGAGGCAAGGGCAGTTTCCAAGCTGAATGACAATCGATGTGTGGCCAGGCATTGAAAAGTCTGCGAAAGCCATGTTACTCCATACAGAGCTTAGACTGCCTAAGGCATGGAGGTAATCCAATTACATGGAAAGAAAAAAAAAGATTGTATTGTTGCATCATAACAATAAGGAAGGGAAGTCCATGAGGAATGGTTGTTCCTAAAGAACTCAATCCTCAAAGCACAAGGGAAGTCCATCCCATCCCCCAGGAAATGCAGTCAGAGGGCAGGGAAACCCCCTTGGCTCAATAGGGAACGTCTGGGTCTCTTAAAACTTAAAAGAGAAGCCAACACCAGATGGAAAACTGGAATCATCACCAAAGAGGACTACTCAGCACTAGCCCATACCTGTAGGGAGTGGTCCAGAAAACCCAAAGTAGTAACCAAATTGAGGCTAGCCACCAGAATCACGAATAACAAAAAGTCGTTCTTCAGATATGTGGGAAGTCGGAGAAAGAACAAAAGCAACATTGGCCCCCTGTGAGATCAAATGTGACAGCTGATGTCTGATGCCCAAGAAAAGGCCAATCTCCTAAACGATTACTTTGCATCAGTTTTCTACCCACCCAAAGGGGTCACACTGTCAGACAGGACATAAAGCATCCAGAGCTCGGGAGATGGGCCCACAATTGATGTAGATCAGGTAAGAGAACACCTTGAAAGGCTTGACATCCATAAGTCCACAAGCCCAGATGGATTGCACCCAAGAGTCTTAAAAGAGCTGGCAGACATCACAGCATGCCCCATGGCCCAGATATTTGAAAGCTTATGGTGCTTGGGTGATGTACTAGAAGACTGGAAAAGAGCCAGTGTGGTCCCAATCTTCAAGAAAGGGAAGGAAGATCCAGGGAGTTACAGACCTATCAGTCTGACATCCATCCCTGGAAAGATCTTGGAGAAAATTATCAAGGGATCCATCTGCAACAGGCTAAGGGAAGGCAACCTACTGAATGCCAGCCAACATGGCTTTATTACTGGAAGGTCTTGTCTGACCAACCTCATCTCCTTCTATGACCAGGTGACACATTGCCTGGACAAGGGAGACGAGGTTCATGTCATTTATCTGGACTTCAAGAAGGCCTTTGACTTGGTCTCCCATGATGTCCTCACGGCCAAGCTGGGAAACTGTGGCTTTAACCATCTCACGGTCCAATGACTGGGGAGCTGGCTCCAGGGTCGGACCCAAAGGGAACTAGTTGATGGGAACAAAACAACATGGTGCAAGGTTACCAGCAGAGTCCCCCAGGGCTCAGTGCTCAGGTCTGTACTCTTCAATATCTTCATTAATGATCTGAATTCAGGCATCAGATGTGGACTGGCAAAGTTTGCAGATGACACTAAACTATTGGGGAAGGCAGTCATGCTGGAGGACAGGCTGGGGATACAGGCCAACCTGGACATGCTTGTGAAGTGGGCAGACCAAAACCTGATGGCAGTCAATGTAGAGAAGTGCAGGGTACTTCACCTTGAGAGAAAAAAGCAGCATCGTACTTATAGGCTCGGTGGTGCTACACTCGCTAGCACCTCAACCAAAAGAGACTCAGGAGTCTTGATTGACCACAAGATGAACATGAGCCCCCAGTGCAATGCCATAGCCAGGAAAGCAAACCAAACTCTGGCATGCATTTACTGATGCATCTTGAGCAAAACCAGGGACATTGGTCTGCCATTTTACTCGGCATTTGTGAGAGTGCAACTGAAGTACTGCACCCAGTTTTAGGCCTCCCACTTCAGGAGGGATGTGGATAAGCTCAAGGGAGTCCAGAGGACAGCCACCCATATGATCAAAGGCCAAGAGTGCAAGCCTTACAAGGAGAGGCTGGGGGACATGGGACTCTTCAGCTTGGCTAAGAGAAGGCTCAGGGGCGGGGGTTGGTGGCTGCCTATGAGTATATAAGGGGGGGTACATCAGGATCTGGGAGAACAGTTGCTCACCAGGGCTCCCCAACAGATAACTAGGTCTAATGGCCACAAACTTCTAGAAGGCCGATTCAAACTCAATATTAGGAAAAAACTTCTTTAAAGTCCGAGCGTCCAAGGTCTGGAACAGACTCCCCCCAAAGGCGGTGCCAGCACCTACTCTGGACTCATTCAAAAGGCGTTTGCATGCATATCTTGCTGGGGTCATCTGATCCCTGCAGACTTCCTGCCTCTGGCAGGGGGGCTGGACTCAATCTCACAAGGTCCCTTCCAGCCCCTAATGTCTATGAAATCTATGAAATCTTCATAATTGTCCAATTATTTTAGAAAGCCAGAGGTCAAGCAAAATGAACTTGGTACCCCAGTTTGGTGGGTTTGCAAAGCCTAGCTATCCTCAACCCAGCTCCACAGCACTCAGTCAATCCAACCTGGCATAATTTAGACCCATAGCCTGGAAAGCGTCTCTACAAAGTGGTGCCTGCCTGCTGTACCTTCAGAGAAGCAGAGTGACTCACTTCTCTATTCTACATGAAAACATTTGAATCCAAAAATAGTCAGGAGTTACAAATTCTTCTAAGACGCACACTCTCCCCTCACCCCTCTGTTGCTGCTGATGTCAAGATCAATTTTTAAAACCTCTGAAATTATTCACCATTTACATCAGATGCACAAAGCTAATTACATGAGAAAGGCTGTGCTGAGCTTTTGCAGAAACTGAGGTCTTCTTTCTTTTCCAGTTTTGCCTGCGACCCAGAAGGATGGCTTTTCCAAACCAGCAGCAATACAAGCAGCCCTGCCTGCCGCCTCTTGTCTGCATTCAGAAGTGTCCCCCAAGATGCATGGATCAGTGTGATGCTGCCTGCGTGAAGAAGCATACAGATCCATGTGGCAACATCTGTGCAAAGTCATGCACAACTAAATGTGTAGACTCCTGCGATGGCATCAGTACAATGCTGTGCGTGACCAAATGCATGGATCCATGTGGAGCAGCCTGCATGAAGAAGTGCACAACCAAATGTATGTGCCCAAGCAACACTGTCTGTACGAAGCCTTGTGCGACCAAATATGTGGATCCATGCAGCACCAGCTGTGTTACGTCATGTGTCACCCCATGCCCGGAGCCATGTAACACTGTCTGTGTCAAGGAGTGCGTTACCAAGTGCATGGATCCATGCGACACTTTCTGTGCAGAGCCGTATGTTACCAAGTGTGGGGATCCAGGCTGTAGCAGCTCTGCAAAGCCGTGCATTACCAAATGCGTGGATTCGTGCAACGCTGTCTGCGTGAAGGAATGCACTACCAAGTGTGTGGATCTGTGCAGTACCAGGTGTGCAAAGCCATGTGTTACTATCTGTGTGGATCTGTGTGGCACTGTGTGTGCAAAGCCGTGCATTACCAAGTGTGTGGATTCATGCGGCACTGGGTGTGGAAAGCTGTGTGTTACCAAGTGCATGGATCCATGCGGCACTATATGTGCAAAGCCATGTCTTACCATGTGTATGAATCCATGCAGCACCAGGTGTGCAAAACCATCTGTTACCAAATGTGTGGATCTGTGCGGCACCGTGTGTGGAAAACCATGCATTACTAAGCATGGAGATCCATGTGGCACTATCTGTGTGAAGGAATGCACTACAAAATGCATGGATCCATGTGGCATCATCTGTACTAAGCCATGTGTTACCAAGTGTGTGGATCCATGCACCACCAGCTGTGTTACATCCTGTGTCACCAAGTCTACGGAGTCTTGTAGAACCGTCTGTGTCAAGAAGTGCACCGTCAAGTGCGTGGATACATGCAGCACCGTTTGTGCCAAGCCATTTGTTCCCAAATGCACGGATCCATGCTGTCCTAGGTGCACGGCTTCTTCTGGTACCATGTGCGTGGATCCTTGTGCTCCTGTCTGCAAGAAAACCTACCCACTCCAGAGCGTGGATCTACGCCTCTCCAAGTGCCCTCCGGTGCAGCAGTGCTGCCAGAAGCCAAAGCGGTGTCAGCAACCACTGGATCACCAGCAATTATGGCATGAGGACAAGTGATGAATACACATGCCACTTGTTCAGCTTCCCCAGCCTGCGGATCTGGCATTCCCTTTGCTTTAGATCGTGACTCTTCAAAAGTTTCTGTGCTCAGCCTGACTTTATGCCCTGTTTTTGCCCTTGCTCTCTAGGGATCAATACTTTCCTTGGAATTTGTAAGTGATGAACTTGGTACCCCAGGATATTGCTTATGCTTAGGTGAGCTCTGCTAAGACTTGCGCTATAGATGGCTTGCTGCTGGAAAAATATTTCTTGTTTCTTCTTATTTCCCACTTTGTCCTTTAGTGTAGATGTGCAGCAATAAAAGCTACAGTTCATGGTATCCTCTGTCTCCTGGCATTTCTTTCTTTGTGTCACATCCAGGCTCTCAGACAGTCTCCTTTTTAAAGGTCTACCCTTACAAAGTGGTAGGGGGTATTTGAAACAAGTGGTAGAGCTGCTGGTAGCAGGGAGGGTGAGAGACAGTCTATCCCATGCCTTGGTAGGGCTCCGGTGGCACTTTGCATTGCTGCTTCCTGCTGTGTACGTGCTGCAGCCCCAGGACTCTTCTGGTATCAGCTCGTGTATTGTGACCTCCTAAGCTGGAGTAGGAACCTACTGCATGCAACATCACCCATCATTTTTGGGACATTATTAATGAAGCCGGCCCCAACAGCTCCTCCTGCTCAGTTCTGCCTGCTCCTAAGTTAGGAATGGGAGAAAACAGAAGTGTTTTTCAGGACAATTGCTGGGTCTATTCATTTTGAAATAAGCAACCAGGAGCCTTAAAGCTTGTCAGTGACTTTGGTTATGGATAATTCATCAAAGGAGCCAAATTCAAAAGACCTCTTCTATACTTGCATTCATTTCAGATCTTAAATATGCTGGCATGGCTTGGTTAAAGCTGGTCAAAGGCTCATGCCAAACTCTCTGCCCTCTTTCCTTACAAGCAGAAGCAGAGACAGCAGGGCATCGATGAATTCTAGATCTTGCCCTACTGCTTTATTTTGTATCTCTATAAAACACGATCATTATCACACAATGTTGTGGGTAGCAAGGAGGAGCAGAAGCAGCAGGGAGCCTGAGACAGTATCCATGGAGCTGAACTAAAAATCAGCTTGGGGATTGCAAAACAACTATACAAAAGGCAGCTTTGTTGCCAGGCTGCTTTTCAAGACTGATCCTAGTAGAAGGGCTTTAGACTAAAAGGTTTCTCATGTGTTAAGGAGGCAGGAACAAGAAAGCAGGAGGAGGGAATAGGGAGAGATTTTAGGAATGTATTCAAGAGAAATCCAAGCTTGAGACTTGCTTTCTAAGAAATGGCATGGCTGCTTTATAGAGAATGCTACTGGAAAATCATATACTGCGGAAAGATACCAAGAAAGGCTTTTAAAGTATCCGGAAATCCTGCTCATGCAAACAGACACGCAGTTGCAGCACATAAAAGAGCAAAAAACGTGGCGTGTACATGCACCCACTGAGACTAGAGCTGAAAACTGCAATACACCGAGAATCTGCTCCTTCCCATGGGTTTTCTCCAATGATCCTTCACTCTCACCCTTAAAGAACGGCGTCTTGTATCAAAATTGAATGTGCCCCACTGTAACTTCTAGCTGTTGGCTCATGCTCTACCTTTCTCTGTTAAATTAGGAGAATCCTTAACTTCCTGGTATTTTCTCATAGTAAAGGGACTTATACACCATGCCTTGATCTTTGTGATAAATGTTAAGAAATTCCACGCAGTAAGTGTATGTGAATGTTTGAAAGAGAAACACAAAGGGGGGGGATGAGCTGAGTGTCTCCCAGGGGATCAGGAACCTGTTGCAGTGACTGCACTGTAGACATACCTTCACTGAGCAAAAAAGCTAAAGCAGTCATATCCAGATAATACACTGGTACAACGTGGGGCATCTCTGCAGAGTGTGTGTGGCAACTGGGAACCATTTTCCAAAGAAAAAACACTGAGGAAAGCTTAAACCCAGCCAGCAGCTGCTCCCAATGGGAGCAATAATTTATCAAGCAAAGATGCTATCAGTAACATATTTCTGCAGATTGTGGTAGCCAAATAACCTCAGCCATACAGGTAGGAGTTTTACCCAGTTCAACAGTCAGTGAAACCAGCCAGTGAATGGGGATAGCCCAGGCAGAAAAAAGCTTCGGGCACATGAGAAAATTATCCAAACCATGCTTGCCTGTATCTCATTAATGACTTATTTACCTAATTATTTCTGATGAAAGCCTGCCTTTTGGAGTTGCCACGTGCAAAGACAAGCATGAACAATGCTGTTTGAAAACACACGAGTGTCCCTCCAAGTCATTCACAGTGGAGAAGTAATGTAATAAGTGGCTAGACCCTTAGTTCTAGTTTCATGCCTTATGACCAAGGGTGGGCAAAATGCGGCCCGTGGGCCAGATGCAGCCTGCCAGGCCATTCTATCCGGCCTGTGCGGCCCCTAAAAAATTTAGAAATTAATATTTATCTGCCCCTGGCTGCCTGTCATGTGGCACTCAGTGGCTTGCCAAAACTCAGTTAGTGGCCCTCCACCCAAAATAATTGCAAACACATGTTCACTCCCACGTATGTACAACATCCTTCTCACCTACTGCGTCACCTCCATTGTAAACCGACTTGGATTCTGGGGTTTTTTCCCCCACCACTTCCAGCCAAATCTTACCTATTCCTCCTCTCCATGATATTTGCTCTCCTAGATTCACTACTCCCATTAGCAGACACCTGGTGAAATTTTGCAAATTCCCAGGATTTTATCCCTAGTATAATATTAGCTATTTTCATACCAGTTTCACCTAATTTGTTTTAAAGAAGTAAATGTATAGCTCCCATGGTAAAGATTAAACCCCTTCAGTTTCCACTGCCAGAAAACAAAGAAAAACAACCCAAAAATTGATCAACTTTACAATCTTGTGGGCTTTGATGCCCAAGTTATTTCACTGTTCACTGCTGCCAATGCTGCAGAATTGGCATCTTTTATATTTTGACTTTTTGCCTTCACCTGCAGGGCTACAGCATTACAATATACCCACACCTAAATTAAGTGTAGGACTCTATCTGCCGTTTAGGTTTTTACGACATAGGTGGAGCTGTGAATTTCAGTATAGATGAATTCAATATCTTTTATTAAACCAACTAAATAGTTGGAAAAATTGTTCTTTGCAAGCTTTCAGACACAAACACCCTTCTTCAGGAGAGTCTGCTGTCTCTCCCTCTCAACAACAGCAGACTCTTCCTATGCCTGAAGAAGGGTGTTTGTTCCCCAAAAGCTTACAAAGAATTTTTTTTTTCCAACTATTTAACTGGTCTAATAAAAGATATCACATTTACCCAAAGAACCTTGTCTGCCTATGTCTTTACACCAACACAGCTACAACCAACACCCCAGGATAAATGAACGTCATTTAAGAACTGATTTTGACCTTTGCAAAATTGCCCATCATCTGAAGTATTGAAATGTACTGCTGGCTACACTCAAAGGATTAATTCTTCCTGTGGGCAATGCCATTAACTCCAAAGTCAAAGCGATCAAGGAAAACAAAACCTATTGCCATGACTATGTTGGAGAGGTGGGAACAGCCACTTGGCCTAAAAAAGATCAAAAGGAAAAAAAAGTCATGGAGCCAGAATGTTGCCTGTAGGAAATTCTTAAAAAGAAACATGACTGACACTTGTATGGTCTTGGGGGAAAGAGGATGATGGCACTCAAGAAGCTATGCTCCACCGACATCTTCCTGAAATGCTTACAGAAGAGTGTCTGTCTTAGGGGCAGAGGGTTCAAATCCTTGACCAACATATGAGACACCTGCCGTGAGAGTGTGGAATAGGTGTTAAGAGGTTTTGGTTGTAGCCATGTTGGTCTAAGGACATAGGCTAGTTGGTCTAATAAAAGATATCAGATTTACCCAGGCGTTAACAAACCTCACAACTGGACATCAGCAGATTTGGAGGCCCCCAGTATCATAGCTCAGACCTCAGCCTCCGGAGCCAAGGAGAAGGGAAGCAGTCATAGAGGGCTATCTAGAAACTACATGTTTTATGGACTAGAGAGAAATGCAGAGCCACTGTTACCAGAGTGTGCCACTGGCAATGGATATTACTGTGGGGAGGTGAGAGAAGAGGGTTACAGCATCATCAGAGCCTGCTGGTCTCTAGTCAATTAGAAATGCACTCAGATGCTAGGTCTACTTTGTGCACACCTACCCCCCACAGCAGTGACTCTCAGTCTTCTCCATTCAGCTCAAACAACCCACCTGTTTTGCCTCTTGAAACATGTAGAGTTGCAGTGAGGTCCCCTGATGTAGCTCACAACCCCCCAGCCCCAAGGGAGTCATGACCTCCATGTTGTGACACTATATATACTCCACACTCCTCCATGCTGCACCTTATCAGTGAGAACCGCACATAAAAACATGCTGTCTGCTGCTCTTCTACAGGGCTTGTATTGATGGGGCAGATATTATTAAATGCAAACAGCCAGTCTCGTAGCATCTAACTTGCCTATTCAAGCTGCCAGTTTCAATGTTAAAGCAGAAGGTGTTTTGGTATTTGGGGGAGGGTATGAAAATTCCCCTGTTCTCCTTTGCTGGGGGTGGCCAGTTATGCTGGGTTTCCAGGTCAGTTTTCTACTTGGAAGAAGAGGGTGTGTTTTCTTGCTCTAATTCATTTAACTACAAAGCATGCACACATTTGTTCCCTGAGCAGAGGGGGCAGCAGCCTGGATGCAGGCCACGCTGTCTTGCAGAATTCAACTAGAAGCATCGCAACACCCTCTGCATCTTTCCACTCCCTTTACCTGGAATCTCTCCCTCTTCCCTGTGGCCTTATACCCAGGAAACCCTCCACTCCAGTTGGAAGGAAGAATCTGTTCTGGCCACCCACGGCCACTTTATAAGGGAGCGTCTCTAAAAAGACAGGAAAGTTGTTGTCGAAGATCACGGAAACAGTGCCAAAAGAATGCCAGGAGACAGATGATGCCACGAACTGTAGTTTTTATTGCTGCACATCTACATTACAGGACAAAGTGGGGAAGAAGAGCAAGGAGCATTCCAACACCAAGCCACCCAAGCCAAAAGGATCCCTAGGCACAGCCGACATTATTGGCAAGGCACTGACTACGAGAAAGTAACGTGCGATTTCTGGTGTTGAGCATAGACTTGGCAAACATTCACCAAAACATCACCAGCAGCAGGGAGAACAGCGGAGAGTGGTAGAGCCTGGAGAAAGCTCCCCGCCGCGTGCATGGCTGTCACTCATCGTCATGCATGGACATTAACACTGCTTGGACTTCCTGCAGCACTGCTGCATGGGGGAGCCTTTGGGGAGGCAGGGGTCCACGTTCTGCAGAGGGTAGGTCTTGGCACAACCGGGAGCACAAGGATCCACCTTTACCTGGCCATATGAAGCCACGCATTTGGAACGGCACACATCCGCACACTGAATAGCATATGGCCGGACACAGCCTTTGGCTCCTGGTTCTATACATTTGGTAGCGGCCTGAGCCACGCTGACTCCAGCACAGGGATTCAGGCTTGTGCCTGTGGCCTGGGCCATGCTGACACCACCACAGGGATCCACACTCTTGCTTGCAGCCTGTGCCACGCAGACACCATCAAAAGGATCCACGCTCTTGCTCGCAGCCTGGGACACGCGGACACCACCGCTGGGATCCACACTTCTGCTTGCAGCACAGGCCACACAGACACCACCACAGGGATCCACACTTTTGCTTGCAGCCTGGGCCACGCTGGCCCCACCACAGGGATCCACACTTATGCTTGCAGCCTGAGCCATGCTGACACCACCACACGGATCCACACTTTTGCTTGCAGCCTGGGCCATGCTGACACCACCACACGGATCCACACTTTTGCCCGCAGCCTGGGCCATGCTGACACCACCATGGGGATCCACACTTTTGCTTGCAGCCTGGGCCACGCTGACACCACCATAGGGACCCACACTTCTGCTTGCAGCACAGGCCACACAGACACCACCACAGGGACACAGGCTTGTGCCCGCAGCCTGGGCCATGCTGACACCACTGTGGGGATCCACACTTTTACTTGCAGCCTGGGCCACGCTGACACCACCACAGGGATCCACACTTTTGCTTGCAGCCTGGGCCATGCTGACACCACCACACGGATCCACACTTTTGCCCGCAGCCTGGGCCATGCTGACACCACCACGGGGATCCACACTTTTGCTTGCAGCCTGGATCACGCTGACACCACCACAGGGAC
This sequence comes from Alligator sinensis, assembly GCF_000455745.1. Classification (NCBI taxonomy): domain Eukaryota; kingdom Metazoa; phylum Chordata; order Crocodylia; family Alligatoridae; genus Alligator; species Alligator sinensis. The sequence goes on along the minus strand of NW_005842911.1, from coordinate 310,438 downwards.
TCAGGCTTGTGCCCATAGCCTGGGCCTCACTGATGCTACCACAGGGACTCAGGCTTCCACTTGCAGCCTGAGCTACACTGGCAGTGCCACATGTATCCACACACCTGGTAGCACACTGTGACACATGGACAGTGCCACAAGGCTCCACAGTTTGCAGAGGACAGTTGTTTACGATGGGAGGGGGCAAGCAGGGCTGCTTGCACTGATGCTGTTGAGGATAAGACATCTTCGTGGGTTGTCAGCAGACCTAAGAGAGAGAGAAGTTCAGGACTGGCCAGATCAAGACACCCCCTCTTCTTTATCTGGTAGCTGCTTTAGAGTCACAATTGGTGTTTTGCAATAGCCTCAAATCAAGGGACCCCCTGTTGTTTTTTTATTACATAAATCCCTAGGGGTGGAGCTGGGAGAGTGCAAAGGGGTTCTGCCTCCCTCGTTAAGTTTCCTCAGTGCCCCATGCAGATCTATCATTAATGATGAACTTTCTTGAAGCTACAATTGCTCTTCTGAAGCTGCAGTGGGAGATGAAAGACTCCCACCCAACTTCAGGCCCCCAACTGGGTCCCTAAGGCCTACGCTGAATTTTAACAGGGAAGAATACAGCCCTGAGACTGCAGCTCCAGCCCTGCTCCACTTCTCACCTTGACTTTCTTCCAAGCATCTCTTTAGCCTGAAGCCTTCCTATCTCCTGCAGTCTCCTCTATCCTTCAGCTTGCCTTTGAAGTCCCAAACCTCGCCCTGTAATTCCCTGGCGTACCCACTTATTTATTTCCCTGAGTACGTGGCGATAATGAAACAATAGAAATGAAGCCTTCTGAGGAGTCAGGGGCTGGTGCCATGGGACTATTTCATCAGAGAAAGCGTGGCTTAAGGTACCACTGGCGCCAAGGAGGAGGGACTGAATTCCCAGCCCAAAGCTCAGCATCACATCAGTATCATAATTTAAGCAAAGGACTCTCAGATCATTATTCGTTCCTGTACCAGCATCAGCTCTCTGCAGGATACAGTCAAGAGATAACCCCATTAGCTCCCAAAAAGCAGAAAGAGACTCACCCAATTGACCAACGAGAGCTAGCAACGACACTGTCAAGCGGAGCACTGAGGAGCATGGAGAAGCAAGCCTCTTTATATTGGCATGATGGTAGAGTTCATCTCCGGAAGTGAGGCACCCTAGGGGCATGGAAACCTGATTTTGCCCATCCCAGTGCGTTCCAGCTGCAAATCGTTAAATTGCTGACATGCATCATGATGTCCAAAGGAAGCCTACACACGTGAGGGTGGCCCGCGTGACACCGAGGGAGCAAACGTCAACCAGGAGCTCTATTGCCGGAATCCACAGAAGTCACGTTGTGCAGAAAAGATAATTAAAAGCCCCCAACTGGATTCTTTGATTGCACAAACCCCGACTCCTGAAGGTTTCCTTCAACCTTCTCCTGTCAACATGTTCTTTCTGCTAGCTTCTTTGCATCTTTTTTCCATGGCATCTGGTGCTGGTCGCTGGGTAGAAACTAGAGACTAGAAACTAGAGACTGGGATACACTTTTAGTCTGGTCCCCTGTATGGCTGCTAATATCCCTCTGTGGACTCAGAGATGAGCTTGGAACCATGAATGTCATCGTTCAAGGCACTCATTCTCCACCAACAGAGCTTGGCAGGAAACCATGTTCCTGTCCCAAAAGAATTATTTGGATTTTATAAAACCTTTCTCCCTATCTTGGAATAGCTAGGCTTGACCACAGGCTTGACGGTACATGGGATTATGTGATAAGCTGATCCCTTCATCTAAATTGCTGCAGCGAGGTATTAGGCACTGTATGAATTCAAAACACAAAGATGGCCCTAGCCCAGGAAACCTTAGTGATCTGCCTGGCTGTACAGTTTTGTTATATTAGGTGTCCCCCCCCAGTACAGAAGTATCATGATGTTGAAGCCCACAACATGGCAAGATGGACCCCATTAGAAGACCCATGCTGGTCTTCCCCCTACCCATGCCTTATGACTCCTCATCTGGCTTTATAGACTGTTTTCCAATGTCAGAAGATGATGGATAAACTCATGAGAGCTTGCAATGAGAATCTCAAGATCTGATATTGAATCAGTCAGAGTAAATGCTGTGAAACGGAATAGGCAATCCCCAAATCCTATTCTGAGGCTGCCATACTGCGGATGTTGCATTAGGGTTGGAGCAAAATGTACATCAACAGGAAATGCAAAGATTTAATAGTCTACAACAGTCAGGAGATGCAAGAGCAAATTGAGAATCCAGCCACGTGCTAAATTGTTTCGTCAGTGCTGGCGGCATGGAAGGAGCACGTGAATTTGCCAATGGCCCCCTGCCTATGTAGGGTCATACCAATGCCATGAAAATGGCAGAGGTTTTTTTTAATTAATTAATTGATTAAATAACATAATAATGAGGGGCAGGTAGAGCAGGTTTAGGTGAACAAATCTAATTTCCCTGTAAGCCTGGGGTGTCATTTCCAGAAGACAAACTTCATAAACCATGGGAGATCCCATTCTCAACATCCCCTCTCCCAGCAAATCTCTTTTACTTGCTGCATGTGGCAAACTTGGTAAGTTCCTTGTGCTTAAGAAAACGGAAGTATATTTAAGGGGTTTCTTGGATAAGAGGCCTTGCAGAAATGTATTGTTGCAAATGACTGTGTTTGGGTAAAATAAATTGCTAGCTCCAGCGGAAACAATTAGTGATAGGAGTTAATGTCTTCCACTTTGCTGATTCTTTAGCAAATAGTTTGCATTTGCCACGTCACTCTTCACTGCCACGTGGCCCATTGTCTTAGTAGCTGACCAAAATAACTGCTTCCCTGTCTTCACAGTAGACCAGTGTACTGCAGTCACAGGGGGAGTGTAGCATTAGCAGATGTAATAATCAGTGAGCTTGGATACTCATGGCTGGGATGGTTTGAAAGCTCACCCAGAAGGCAGGTGTGAGCTGGTTGCTTGGAGTTTGCTGATGTTGTGTTCTTTGTTCCCTTCCAGGCTTGCCTACAACCCTTCTGCTGTATGCTCATTCTCTTAGTAACGTGGACAGGATCTGCATCTTCCCACTGTGATGTGTAACCCACTTGCTTGTTCTCCTGGGTATCACACACACCCTATGGAGTCATAAGCCAGCTGGAGAGCATGCTGTGCTAGGTTTCATGCACTTTTTATCTGCAGGCATGCTACAATAATGTGCACTGTTCCTGCATCTTCTGCGTCTAGGTAATTCTTTTACCCCCTTGTCTTATCAACGTTCCAGTTCTCCTCTGACACCCTGGCCTAAAAGGTGCCTGGCCACTGCGAAGCCAAGTATCCCAGATCCCTAATTTATAGTTGCTAGTGCCATGCAGAACCCAGAGTTAGGCATCTAGAGCATACAGTGAATTACATACCTCAAAAACTGGGATCTACACACACCATAGCACCTAACACTAACCAGCTGGGACCTACATTTCTCCTGGGCTTGGATGCCTTACTCTGTTCAAGGAGTGAAGGCTTCTGGGAGGCCATCTTTAACCAAATGCGAATTTGGGTGGCTCAAGCCAAGAGCAGCTGTATAAAAGTGTATGCCCTGAGCTATGGATCAGACCAAGTGATTTCAACAGGCTTCCTTCTATGAAACCTGTGGAGAAAACATAGCAGGAAATACGGCATTAATGGTGACATTCTCAGATTGGATGTCATGATTATAATCTAAAGCAACCCTTTGGGGAAAGGAAACAATGGATGTGAAATGGAGCTGGAGGTTTTCAAAAGCAATGGCTAATTGTCTTTTGCAGCCTTGAACAACTCGCCTGTAACACATATAAGCCAGATTGTGGTTTGAGCAGTGCCTACAGTGGATTCAGGATGAGTCAAGTCCTCATGACCCATGTGAATCTCTTCTCCTCTCTTCTCTTGGCCTCATCAGCCAACAAGGCTTCAATCCATCCCTCTCATAGATTTCATAGACATTAGGGCTGGAAAGGACCTTGCAAAATCATCAGGTCCAGTCCCCTGCCCAAGTGGCAGGAAATCAGCTAGGATGAAAGGATCCCAGCAAGATAAACATCCAAATGTTTCTTGGAAGTGTCCAGAGTAGGTGTTTGCACCACATCTGGGGAGAGTCTATTCCAGGCCCTGGGGACTTGGACAGTAAAGAAGTTTTTCCTTATGTCCAGCTTAAAACGGTCTTCCAGGAGTTTGTGGCCATTGGACCTTGTCATCCCTTGGGGTGCCATGGTGAACAGATGTTCTCCTAGTTCCCAGTGCACACCTCTTATATACTTATAGGCTGCCACCAAGTCACCCCTGAGCCTTCACTTCTCCAGGGTGAAGAGTCCCATGACTCTTAGCCTCTCTCCATTACGTTTTCTCTCTTGCCCTTTAATCATGTAAGTCTCTCCCCTCTGGACTCTTTCAAGCTCCTCCACATCCTTTTTGACTTGCGGAGCCCAAAATTAGATGCAGCACTCCAGCTGCGGCCTCATCAAGGCTGAGTACAGTGGGAGGATGGCTTCTTGGGTCTTGCTTCAGATGCATCAGTAGGTGTAAGCCAGAGTTTTGTTTGCTTTGCCAGCTGTGGTGTCTCATTGGTGGCTCATGTTCATCTTGTGGTCAATCATGACCCCCAAGTCTCTTTCAATCATGGTACGAGTGAGTGTAGCACTGCCAATTCTATAAATGTGATGTGGGTTTTTTCTCCTGAGGTGGAGCACCTTTCATTTCTCCATGTTGAATGCCATTGGGTTTTCATCTGCCCACCTTGCGAGCCTGTCGAGGTCAGCCTGGATCACCAGCCTATCTTCAAGTGTGACCAAATCATCAGCGAACTTAGCCAGTCCACTTCTGACACCAGAGTCCAGATCATTTATAAATACATTAAAAAGTACAGGTCTGAAAATGGAGCCCTGGGGGATGCCACTGGTCACCATGCACCGTACTGATTCAGTTCCATCAACTACCACTTTCTGGGTCCGACCTCGGAGCCAGTTCCCCAGCCATCAGACTGTAGGTTGTCAAGGCCACAGTTCCCCAGTTTTTCCGTGACAACATCATGGGACACCAGGTCAGAGGCTTTTTTGAAGTCCAAACATAGAATATCAACTTCTTCTCCTTTGCAATACTGCAGCTCATCTGAAAGGGCTCCATCCTCTTGTATGCTGATCACTCACTCTGCCTAGCAGACTTTTGTCACTCACTTGTCAAATATGAGCCCCAGGAATCTCTCTCTCTCTTCCATCATCCAACCACCCCATTGTTCACATACAAGCCCCAGCACCCATGCTCTCAGTTTCTCCATCTCCCCCATGAGACACTGCTGGGGTTTCCAACCCATGTTCTCTCCCCACAAGCATCTCATTTGGGCACAGGCTTCATACAAATAACACAGAGAACTCAGTGGCCACATGCAAGTATTCCTATAGCAAAACCCTCCATGCATCAGTGTATCCTTTTTGTTCCTTGTGTGTTTAGGGGCATATCCCACAGTTCTTTGTACCAAGCTACTCTAAGGGTCTTTTCCAGTCAGCTATGTTAGTTGCAAAAGAACTGGTCTGTCCCTTAAAGAACGGTGAGAAGACCTCTGAGGGACTTCGGGCACTTGAATGACTTTCTATGTGTCCTCATATAGAATCATAGAAAATGAGGGTTGGAAGGGACCTCAGGAGGTCACATCTAGTCCAATCCCCTGTTCAAAGCAGGACCAGCCCCAACTACATCATCCCAGCCAAGGTTTTGTCTAGCCAGGGCTTAAGAACCTTTTGCAATGTGGCCATCCCCCAGAAGGACAGAGTAAAGCCTGTGAAGTCTAGTTCACTTTGCAGGCACCTGAGGAAAGGCAGAAAGTACCTGGAAGTGCCTGAAGAGCTAAGCAGCAAGCAGGAGGAAATTAGAAAGGGTTGTCACTAGGAGCAGGGGGCAGAGACAGGGCAGTTAAGGGCATGAGTTTGGGCCTCACTCACACTTAGCTGTAAATGGAAATCTGGTCATTTGGGCCTGAGAGTCAAAGGCAGCTAGAGGTGATGCCTACCCTCATCACTCCTCATCTGTACTACACTGGCCATAAAAACCAGGTTGCCTTTATCAAGCTGGCTGGACCAGCTAGGTTCAGGATGAGACCTTTTTGGGGCAGTGGGAATCACTAAGGCCAAGGGGATGGAAGAAAGAATGGGAATATTTTGGCCCAATAGCCATCAAGTCTTCCTGAGAATAAAATTTTTTGAATCTGTGAAAAAGAGAGTCTTTCCCCAAGGATGCCCTGGCTTAGTGTCCTACAAACAGGAGTGGATAAAATCTGGAGACCAGAAGAGGACGACATTCAGCACTGGCTCCTGGGACATCATAAGGGTGGGAGACTCTGCCCCAGCTTCTCCATCTCTGATTTTTCCTGTCTCATAAATTAACAGTTAGTGTGTCATTACAGGGCAGCATAAGTTGTAAACAAGGCAATCCCAACACTTCCTTCTGACCCCAATTCCAGGCACAATTAATATGACGGCAGTTGAGATCCCATCCTGATTACAAAGGTAAACAGACAGCCAGAACAGTTAACATTTTTTCTTGTTTTGCAGGTTATCAGAAGAGCTGAGGAAAAGAGAAAGGCAATGAGAAATCCGCACAGGAGCTGGGAGGATTTAATGCACTGCCAGAGAGGAGTAGGGAGGAAAAAGGCAGCGCTCCACAAGGCTGTTCAAGAGATGTCATGAGTCCCGAGAGGATGCTCCCCCCGAGGGACATATAATTTAAAAGTAAGAACTTCCATGAATATAGATTGACAGGAAACTGTAAAGACAACCCACAATGCTACAGCTACAGGACACTGCTGATGCAAAGTACATAGAAAGATTCGAAGAGGAACCGCGGGCATTGATATAGATTAACCGGAATATATAGGGAAATAATTAACACCCACAAACATTTTGGAATGAATGCTAAACTTCATGCTTCTAGGCTTAAACCAGCATCTCAGTACTAGGAATGAGGGGGAGAATTTCATGGGAGAAGGATTATCCCAGACTTTTCTACTGCAGTTCCTTGCATCTTTCTCCAAAGGATCTAATGCTAACCTGCGTTGCAGACAAAACATTGCAATATGTGCACCACCGAGCTCTGGTTTGGGTTGGCAATTCCTAATCACTGGGACCAAGACAAAGAAAACGGTTTCTACCTTCTGGGTAGTGAGTCTAGGAACAAGAATGATACTCAGTGGGCATGTCTACATATGCATTTATGCCGGCTTAAATTCACTGATCACTAATTTACTGTGCAGTAAACGGGAATAGGCAACCATCTACACGGTGACTAAAGTTAGTCCCACGGTGACTAAAGTTAGTCCCAAAGCAGTCCACACATACAGTGTTACTGTGCAGGAAGTCAGCTACACATGTACTGCACAGTAATTACTCAGGCATATATTTGATATTTGCATGATGCAGGTATCAAATTTACACTCAAGCCGACATAAGTCGCCATATTTCCTGCACGCTACGGGTGTGCATGTGTAGACACGTGCGCATACTGTGCAGTAATTTTGGTTACCACACAGTAAATGTGCACATGTAGACACACTCAGCATTCAGGACTCTAATGGAGAGTAAAGGAGCACATGGAAATGGCATGAGAGATTTAGAAAGGAAACTACTTCTAAACCCACATCATATTCTTCTACAGTGTCCAGTTCCACGTGACAGAGCTTGACACATTTATGGATGGGGTAATATATGATTGTGATTGCCTGTGACACTGAGGATCTAAATATATGAATGAGGGCATATGCAGTTCAGTGTCCTTTGTCATCTCCGAATGTTTAATGATGGAGAGATGGGGTTCAACTACTTCTCACAGGTCTGTTTATCAAGGGAAGGTGGCTGCTCTGGAAGTAACAACAACAGAACTGTGTGCAGTTTCACTGAGACAGAAAAATGACCTCCTTTCTAATTGATCTATATAGCAGGCTGTAGTAGGCAGGCGAGACAGTTCACCTAGCATGGCTCTCACTGGGGCATGGCAAGGGTGAAACTATTTTCACCATATGAAGCAGCCCAGTAGTAAAATGCATCCACATTGACACTTAAATCAGCAGAGGATCGAGCAATACCCCCAGCCCTGATGTATGTAGAAGTCTCTTCTGAACACTTCCAGGAGTTTCTGGTTAATCGCAGCATGCAGGAACTCAACAATGGGGCCTTCTTTCACATCAGTGCTCATGTATCCGAGATGTCAAACTTGATTCCTGATTTACCAGCTCAACTGCACACTCAAAATCTACTGAGGGAGGTTACTGTGCATTTTCTCTGCACTTCTTTTCCTTCCTCTCTTGTGGTACGTCAAGAAAGCATGTTTCAAGCTCCTGAACCCTGCCTTAGCATGGTTATTAGCAAAAGGTAGTACTTTGGAGTCTGGACTGATACCATGCAATCAACATAGGAGAGGGAGGCAATGGTATTACGTGTGGCACGTTTATGAACTGTAGAAAAGGCTGAGAGGGGCACATAGGTGTTGGCCTTCTACCTGCAGCTCCATGTTGCAACAGACTGTAAGTAGTAATTGCATAGCCAATCTGAAAACAAAAACCTTTCATGCCACACAAATACGCATCTCCCCAAAGGAACGGCATGTGTAAGCTTGCCTGCTATTAAATACCTGTGTCTGGAATCCTCCAACCAACAACGATGGCAACAACTCCCTCCCTGAGGCCTGCAGGGCTTTTCCTTTGAGCCAAGTGACACTGGGTGGAAGGTAATGTTTATGAGCAGATCAGTCCCTAAATCTCTGAGATCACTGATAATGTCAATTTTGAAGTCTATATTCCACCAGTCCAAGTCATCTTCCACCACGAGTTCCCCCAGGACATGGGCCCCTGCTAATTTTCTGTTGAGAAGAAAATTGCAAAGTCCCAAAAAATATGCACTTCCCTGTAATAGGGGCAGGAACAGTGCAGATAGCTGGATTGCTTTTGCTTAATCAAGCACTTATCCAAAGCCTTCAAGGCCAGCAAGCAGATCATCATCTAAAATACAATGGGAAATTCAACCCAATTCTGGCTTCCCCAAGCATGGACCATGTATTAGCAGACCCAGACACAGGCATGGGTGAACCGGGCAGCTGCCTGGGGCCCGGACAGAAAGGAAGGCCAAAAATGGTGGGGAAAAATTACAATAGGAAAAAAAAAAAGTGTTAATATTGCGCATATACAGGACTGGCAATGTTATCAATTGAGAACAAACTATTTAAAGACATTGATACCACAGATGTGATAAAGACTTGTGCAACAAAAAAAAAGCCACAGAGTGGAGTTTATATAAACATTTTATAATAAAAACATGTGATTTGAACATTTGATTTTCTTTTTTTTTTTTTACATTACATCTTCTACTCATCATTGATTAAAATGTATAAAAATGGTATTTTTTTCCATTGTCCTATTATTATGATCATTATCTCTGGTGAAGGGATGGCCAATACTAAAAGTTTGCTGGGGGTGCCAGGAGTCTAGGTGTATTGGGGACAGGCCCCAGTTACCAGACTGGCAGAGGTAGACTGGCAACTTCATGGCCAGATGGCATTAGGAGTGTGAGCATTTTGTTCATTTTGCAGTACTGCTCTATTGATATTAGAATAAAAGTACAGAGACTGTGGGCTAGTTTGAGACTGCGGAGGATCTCCTTTGAGAATGAATGACCAGAATGAACTCTTTCAACTTTCATTGCAAGGGCAAGGCACTTTCCTTGGACCTTGCCATTCCTAATAAGCCATACAGGCAGTAAAAAAAAAACTGAAAAACCAGAAGCACAATAGAACAACCAAATAAACTGACCAAGAACAAGATATTCCAGTCTGTGTACACAGCTCCCCAGGCAAGAGGTCCAGAAAACCTGTATGTGCCAGACATGAATCACAGTGCTTAATGCGTTACTAGACAGTGCTCAGGCTGTGCTGGGGAGCATGGCATACCCCCCAGCATTTTTCAGTCCTGTTCTTTAACTTGTTTTCCCTGATTTCCAGTCTTGCTCACCAGCTATCACGTCTTGCACGATCAGTTGACAGGCCTGCAAAAATGTACACTATTTTCAGCTACGGGAAAGGCTCCCCAGATAGACATGCTGTGTCTCATCCGATATCACCCTTCCTTGTTATTGTCTTTTGGTCCTCAACACACCTCGTTCCTGTCAGGCAACATCCACCTCTTGCCCAGACATGGTTCTCTTGGCTCTGCCAAGTCATTTTAGTCCCTGACCACCCCTGGCTACTCCACACCCAAGTCTCTGAGGAACATCTGCATGCAATCACATTGTGTTTTTGTGGTGGGCCATTGACAACATGAAGATGACCTCACTTCATTTTATTTTCCTTCCTATCTATGCTGTATCTGGAGCCCTGTGCCCCTGTGAGGTCACATCTCATGCCCCCCAGCCTTCATTCACAGAAGCAGCATAGCAATGCTGCCATACAATATTTGTTAACATATCGATCAGTCTGAAGCATGTCAAATTAAGGACTTCAAACCCAATCCATGGAGAGAAACAAAATCCAGGGCATGGCCAATGGATCAGGTGTAGCAATAGGTCCATTACAGAACCCAAATTCATCCAGCATCTCCCCCCTCCTTCACCATGTCTAGTTTAAACTTCCTGCCCTTGTTTTCAAGGCTCTGTGTCGCTATTCCTCTGCCCTACGTGCATATTACACACATGGGCTTTCTGAAAGCTTGCTAAAAATGTATAAAAAGATGCCCCTTGATTTCCATAGGCATTGGCCTAGTTTCTGGACATGTCAGCCTTTGTCCCAGTTCCACCCTTTTGCCCTGATGACACCATGTTTGTTCCCCAAACCATCCCTAAGCCTCTGTCCCGATGCTTCCTTGAATGAATGGAACTTCCTCTCAGTCCTGGTGCCTGCAGCAACGTCCACCTTCTCACTCAAATCCCTCCTCATGACTCACATCCATGACTCCTCATGACTCACTGCTTGTGGCAAATGGTCACCATTAACACAACCACCATCACTCAAGCCTTTTAATGGAGCAATCTAGAAGAATCCATGACAAAAGTGAGTTAACGCCCGTACCTGTCTTACCCTCTATGCACATGCCTTATCCTCCTTGTAGCTATCCCTTGAGCTACTCATCTCAAACAATCACCTACCCTGGAGATCTTTAAAAAATGACTTGACATGCACCTTGCTGGGGTCATCTGCCCAAGTGCAGAGGGGCTGGACCCGATGCTTTTGTGAGGTCCCTGCCAGTCCCTAGCATATCACACAAGTTTCTATTATACACACCAGTGGCATATCTAAGCACTTTCTAAGTCAAGTGGGTCTCTAGTAGATCTCATGGCTCCTTGACTTCCTTCCTTGGTAGAGGGGGCTTAGATTGGATGATATTGTTTAACCAAATGAGATCAGAAATGCTAGGGTAGAGACTACATCTTTAATCATAGAATCATAGAAAATTAGGGTTGGGAAATTATAGAAAATTAGACTTGGAAGGGACCTTAGGAGGTCATCTAGTCTAACCCCTGCTCAAAGCAGGACCATCCCCAACTATATCAACTATACCATCAACTATATCACCTACACCATCCCTAACTATATCAGCTGCATCCTTTCATCGGCCTGCAACTTACTTTAACATGTTTGAGAGATGCTGTAAAAATAACAGCAGCGATATTATTCTGAGTGAAGGCACTTGCCTTCCAAAAGATGATTTGGTGGATGGGATTATGGCTGCCTGAGAGAGCAAGGGCCTGAACACAGTGATACTTTCCAGTCTTATGTCCTTAAAGTCCTACGTAAGGATTTAATGCTGATGGTAGAGTTAGCAGAAAGCAGACTTCTCTAGCAAAGAAGGTGTACCCAAATCGTGACGGCTAGATTATGGATCACAGTCATTCCTCTATGCTCTTTTTCAGGCCTTTGCATCCAAGGAACACAAAAGCACTTCACACGCTTCAAATCAACCAACGTGTACAACAACAGACATAGCTGATCAGAGGAAGTGAGAAAAAATGAATCGCAGCAGCTGGACCCCCATCATGTAGTAGCTGGACCCCCATCATATGTTGGCACATGCTCCAAAAGCTCAAAATAATTCTAGTCCTGTAGACTAGCCTGATCAGCAAAATGTTACCCAGCTGAAGCTGATCAGCAGCATTTTAGCCAAGTACTTGTCTTCCAGGCTGAAAAATGTGTGGGGATACCAAAATTGCACCTCTTCAAGCAAAGCCCAAATGGCAGAGCTCTTTTCTCAGGGCCATGCACCGGCTAGAATTGCATGCCAATTTATTAATCCAGTTGTTGGAGAATCTGTATTAGTGGTGTGTGGTGTGCACTGGCCTCTGCTGGTAGAAGTGTGCATAGGACATGTGCATACCCAGAAGCCTGGAGACATTTTCCAGCGAGGTTTGAAATAGGGAAGTGACAAGGAAGGGGAAGAAAGCAAGGAAAGCATCTCTTATAGACTGTTATATATGATTTCCTAAAGGGGAATGATGTGTCAGTCTTTGACAAGTCCCCTAAACTGGATGCAACTAAATAGAGGTGAATTAACTGCTTTTGCTTTTTAGTCACTTATCGCATACTTTCACTCACAAGTATATTTTACACTCTTTGAAATAGCCCTGCCATCCACCCTACTCACAGCCCTGATGGTGCCAAGGACCAGGTGTTTTAGAGAAAGGCATCAGAAGCCGACGGTAGAAGAGGCAGGTCATTTGCCCTTACGTAAGAGTCCCATCCTGGTCTAGAAACCAGCTTAATCTCTGAAGCAGGAGGTTTAATAGTTGTTGCGTATGTCACTGTCTCCCATAACTTTGGAGAGTCCCATAAAGCTCCAATGCCTGACTCCTTCCAGATCTAGAGGCAGAGAAAAATCAGCAGATGAATTAATGATCTGTCCCTCCACCGTCAGCAGAAAGTATTTTATTCTGAGAGGATCTCTGTGGGTGGGGGCATTAATTCTCAGCCAGATAAATGAACCACAGGAAAAAAAGTCTGCTTTGGCCAGGGGAATGGGAGAAAGTGGAGAAAAAGGAATTAAAAACCATCCGTGCCCTAGTGTTGTATGAAAGATGACATCATTCTTGCAAAATAAGAGAATCTATTTAAATCCTGCATAACTCGAGTTCTTAAAATACGCATCAAACACATGCCGCAAAAGAATCTGTATTATTCATTGAGCGGTTACTCACATCCCTAACATCAAGCACTGCATTATTCACATGCTATTAACCACCTGGGAGAATAGTGATGGGAGCACAAGAGTGCCTTAAATAGGTTTCTGTATCTTGGCCTAAGGAGAAGTATGCTTATTGCATTGCATCTATTCATTAATACGTGAGCAAAACAATGTAAGTTGGCTTATGAGAGTTGACGTACTATTGTCTTACAGTCTTCAGTGAATCAGCAATAATGAGGGTTTCAATGGACTAAAATAACCCAGTGGTAGGGATCGGCACAGTATCACGTGCAGACAGAATCACAGGACTCTGGATCTCTCCTGCCCTCCGTACCTACACCCCTGTGAGGATCGCCGATGCAAATGCAAAGGAGGCGGCATAGTCAAGAAGACAAGATCCTTTGAAAAAGAAAGGGGCTTTTGCTATCAGCAACCTTTCTTTTTTCAAGCCATCTCTCTCCAGTCCAGCCTTTTTCTTCTGGCATCCAGACCTAAATTGGCCTAAGCTCTGTGCTGAAACATGGCTGCATTGAGTCATTAAATGATTGTTTTCAGTCTTACTAAGGTCCCTGCTTAGCAGAGCTTGTGTTGCCAAGAGGTTCCCTTGTCTACTGCCCCGATGTATGGTCCAAGCTGAGATAGCCAGGTCACTTTCCCATCAGACGCATCCTTAAAAATGGATCACTGGTGATTCCCGAGAAAACAATCAACTGCAACAGATTCTCGTATGTCAGGGCCATGCCTAACAACTTTCATCCCCATCACTGTCAAGTAAATATTTGCAATTCAGTGAAGACGCGTGTCACCTACTTGAATTCTCAGATATCCCAGACTATTCATGCTCAGAGCTGCCTTTATAAAAAGAAACAAAATGAGTGCCCATATGTGGCAAAAAGCTCAACAATGAAAATATTAACATCAAGGAAAACTGGATCCAGCAATGGATCACCATTGACATCACTAACACATTTCTTATTGCTGGGGGGATTGAATAGCAGCTGTTAACTACCTGAAGGGGGACTCCAAAGAGGATGGAGCTGGGCTGTTCTCAGTGTGGGCAGATGACAGAGCAAGGAGCAGTGGGCTCAAGTTGAAGCCAGAGTAATTTAGGTCGGATACTAGGAAAAAAACTTGCTAGGAGGGTGGTGAAGCACTGGAGTAGGTTACCCAGAGAGGCGGTGCAATCTCCATCCTTGGAGGTTTTGAAGACCTGTCTAGACAAAGCCTTGGTTGGAATAGTGTAGTTGGGGCTGGACCTGCTTCGAGCAGGTGGTTGGACTTGATGTGACCTCCTGAGGTCGGTCCCTTCCAATCCTCATTTTCTATGATCCTATACCTCACATCTAAACCTCCTGCCTTCGTTTCACCAAGGCAGAGCTGAGCAATGTTACTTCCCCCATACTGAATGTTGAACAGGGGTCATTCTGGACAAGGTAAATGTAACTACCTACTCCATAAATGTAATGTTATTAAAGACCAAGTGTGAGTGTGGAGAAACCCAAACTGTAGCACACACCATGGGGGAATGTCTATTATCATTTTAATGGCTGCACTGCAGACCTGCACCAGGCTACTGATGATGCCTTGCAACAGATATCAAGTCTAAAGTGGTCACTCCAGCCTTATCCCTTGGTGCCGATGTTTATAGGAGGCTTTTAGCTTTTCTCGCATTTGGTTTCTATATTCCATACAAATAAACAAGAGTTTGTTCCCAAAAGCTTGCAAAAAAACTAGTTTTCCAACTATTTAGTTGGTCTAATAAAAGGCATCACATTTACCCAAAAAATCCTGTATACAAATAAATAACACCCATATTAAAAATGAACACCCAGCCCTTCTGCCCTAAATTCTTAACTGAGGGGGCAGGGATACTAGCTTTCTAGATCCTGCCTGTCTGGAAGATTTCAAGGAGCTTTGCAATCACCAGGCAAGACCACCCCAGCAGCATGTTAGGGGTGTGTTGCAATGGGAAACATTTTTTCCATGTTATGTCTCAGCAAAGTGAGTGCCAGGACCAAGAACAGAAACAATCTTCAGATTATCTTTCCTTCTTAAAAACTGCATGGCAGGAAAGGCACCGCAGAACCAGGGGCACTGTCAGAACATTTCGTCTGGCTCTTTCTGGGTGAAAAGGGAACAGATTTGCCTACAGGAATTGCACCCTGTAGTTCATGCTGCTTACATGCATGCCACCCTCCTTGGGGATCCTTTGGCAAGAGAAGTCATCAAATGCCTCTAGGAGCAGAGAACTGTCATTGGCTAAAGATAACGTGTGGGGAACTGAATTATTTTTACAGCACCTAGGTCTGATTCATGGCTGGAGCTCTGGCTTCTATCATGAAACAAATCATTAAAAAAAAAGGGGAAAGTAATTTAAGTAGCCATTACTGAACTGTGATGGGGGCAGCGGGGATCTCGCATTGGATTTCGCCTTGTCTGTGAACATGAAGTCTAACTTCAGGAAAAATAGCTCTCCTGCATCTCAGAAGAGATATCCTTATCTCCCCAGCCCCAGACAACTACACTGACTTCTCCACTCATCAGGATCCAGTTTAAAGGTCCCCCATGTGCTTGCTCAAGCCAACTTTGTGGATTCCCTGTCTCTCCTAGCACAACGTTGACACAACTGTGTGGTTTCTCCTTGCAGTTTTGCCATTTGGAATAACCTTTCCACTTCCTAGACTCCTCGTCTTATTCCAGCTAGCAGCTGAAGCACAGGAGGCGTTTCTTTTCCCTTTGGCTATAGCTGATATTCTCTGCAATTCTGCTGTGCATGCAGTATCTATTTCGGTAAAGTATATATACACAAAAGAGCCTACTCAATAAAAATCTGGTCTCTCAATAAAAAAAAATCATCCTTCCTATGTGCTAATCAACCCAGAATCTGGGCAAAGGCTGTGTCTAGAAAGAATGTCATCGTAAAGCTGCTTCCCCTCTCAACACAGCCCCAGTTGTGCTCCACCCTCCTTTTAGCATAACAACAAGCTTGGCAGCTAAATATTTTGAATGTTACAGACTAAAAGCAGTGTGTGTCAGCGTTCCTGTATCATCAAGAAAAAATATAACCCCCCTTCCTCCCTGGAGCATGCAATACCTGCAGAGAGCTCGCTTGTCTAGGGTTAGGGTCAAGCCCACTCTAAAACTCAGAATAAAAACTCAGGTGGCTTTGAAGAGTCACTCAGACCCATGAGCTGTTTTTAAGTATGAGCATTTCCTTGCTGTAGTTGGAGGAATAGAGGGACGGTATTAGCATCGTAGCATCTCTCACCCCTGCTTTCTAGCAAGTTTGGCTACTAAAAATGCAGCTTGAGAGAGCCCTTGCTGTAACTGCAAACTTGACATGAAGTTATTTGAACTATAAAGCACAGAGTGTCTTCTGCAATCTCTGGAGCACCTGAGAAAGGAGGCCCTGAGCTCAGTGAGGAAGTCTGTCCGCTACCAGAAACCATTTCACAAACAGCAGAAGAAACCTTCCCCCAGGATCTTGCCCAGAGCATTTGCTCTAGAGCTCAGCTCTCCTACCACCCCTCTGCTCTCAGGCATCACCTGATACCCTCTGTTTACACCCAATTTATAGTCTCCTCCTGCTCATTCATTGCCTCATTAAGAGGCACACCTGCAGTGATCTAAAACCAGGGCATGGAAGTTATTAACTCTCTATATGATTATCATGCAACTATAGAGCTATTTTGCTCCCCATGCCCTTTCCAGCTATATGTTCTAAAGCTAAATTTGCTTTAGTTCTGCCCCTCTTGGATTATATGGATTTTAAAAAATAGTAAGTATTTCTGACATGCTGGGGGGGGGCAGGAAATAAAACTCTCTACTTATCAGTTAAAGCAAAGATTTTCAAACGTGGAAACTTAACGTTAGGATCCTCCTTTTAAAAGCTTGTTCTAAATGCCTAATAGCATGTTTTTCATTTGCATTGCATTTATAGCTTCTGGATGCAACCATGTTCATGTGCTCTTAGGCCAGGCTCTTGCAGACAAATGAGTATTTTGATAACGCTGTTGTCATCCACAGCCAGAGAGGAGCAGGCGCAGTGGAAAGGCAGAGGAGTGAATTACCCACACCTCTTCCCCCATGGAGATAAACCACAGCAATGGGGAATGCATTGCCCCAGTCTTCTCTGTGCCTGTGTTGGCTATAGGGGACTTGCTTCAGCTGCTGGGTTGAAGATGGAAGTTGGGTTCTTGACCCAGGCAGATCTGAGCTCAAATGGTCAATTCACTAGTACGTGCCTCAGTTTCCACCCCCCCGGTTAAAGGAAGATCATTGCACTCATGTGTTTGGGAAGCCGTGGGGGATCTGCGGAGGGGATGAGCTTAGTGTCTGTGTGTGATGCACGGCGTTATGTTTCAATCGGAGCGGAGACCTTGTTAGAACCATGCTTGGCTGCTGTTATATCCCTCGTGGCCACGTGGTGGCAATAGTGGAAAAGGTTCCTATTATAAGTCTATATAGCCAGAGGCCTGAATGACAGCCAGCATCCCTGAGGTCTAGAAACAGGGCTTGTAACATGGCCAGGCCCATGGTATTCAGAAGTAATTTTAGGCATCCATTGAATTTATAGCTTCTTGATACAACCAAGCCCATGTGCACTTAGGCCACACTCTTGCAGACAAATGACTATTTTGATGAAGCTGCTGTCATCCACAGCCAGGCAGGAGCAGGCCCAGTGGAAAGGTTTTGCCTTGTGCTACGTGTTGCCTTCTCCAGTGGAGAGCAATGAAAATGGTTCGAGGCTGGGGCACAATATTTATGGGGGGAGGCTGGGGGAACTGGGCTTATTATTTAGTCTGCAGAAGAGAAGACTGAGGGGGAATTTAATAGCAGCCTTCAACTCCCTGCAAGATGGTTGCAAAGAGGATGGAGCTGGGCTGTTCTCAGTGAGGGCAGATGACAGAACAAAGAGCAATGGGCTCAAGCTGCAGCAAGGAAGTTGAGGTTGGATGTTAGAAAAAACTTTCTCATGAAGCCAGTAGGAAAGTACTAAAGCAGGCTGTGGAGAGGTGGTGGAGTCTCCATCATTGGAGGTTTCTAAGACCCAACTAGACAAAGTCCTAGCTGGGATGATGTAGTTGGGGCTGGTCCACCTGTGAGCAGGAGGTTGGACTAGATGAGCTCCGGAGACCCCTTCTCACCCTCGCTTCCTACAATTCGGTGATGCTACGAGACAGTCCTGGCCCCAGTTCTGAGCAGTGTAACCTGTGCTGCTTCCCTGGGGCACGCTTAGGATGGTATAGGAATAGGCTGTGTTATAACAACCCCACAGCTGGCTGGAACATCGTGGTTCCTACGGCATTACTCATTTCGGCCACTTGCAGTCTTGCAAAGGTATGAACACTGCTCCCTTTTGTCCTAAAAGTCAACCCTTTGCTACTTGGGCTAACAAAGCATGAACTGGCACTAGAGCAGGGGGTGGGGGGAACAACATGCAGCACGTGTCACAAGTGACACAGGCAGCTTCAGTGTGTGGCACATGACAAATCAGGAGGGAGCAAGCAGCACATCCACAATTAGCGCATGGACCAGAAAGCAGAGCAGCAGATTGGCCAGGGAACACAAGGCCGAGAGCAATACGAGGCCTTCTTCTCTGGCTCTATCAACCCAACCCCTCTGACATGCATTATAAAAATGCCTGAAGTGAGAGAGAATCCAGCTGGAGTTCCTGCCTAGCTGAAATGGGTGAAATGTGCTTCCATCCACCTCTAGTGCTAAGGGACCAGAATTAATTGCAGCAACAAATCAACCTATTCCCAAGGTGAAGGAGGTGTCAAACTGGGATGTTGTGCAGTTGGAAGGAGCTGGTCAAATGAGACTCTTCTGAGCACACATAAATTAGTCCAGTTTTCCACTAGGTGTTAATTATGCCCTTCCCTGACATTACTGATATCTCTGTAAATAGTCATTGGAAGCATTAGGTTTTTTCAAGACTCTTATACTGGAGAGCAATTGTATGCAGACAGAAGAAGTATTTTTAGTCTGTGTGACCCATCTCAAGAAGTTTGCAAGGAGGTGACATAGGACAATCTGAACGGGTTTCCTCAGAGAGGAAAAAAAAGAAGCATTCTTCAATAATCTATCCTAGAGTATAATGAAACGAACCCCTCCCTTTCACCAGGAATGAACCCCAAAGAGCAATGCTTCTCTGTGCTACTGGCCAAATTCAGCCCAGAGACCCCTCTTTTGCATCTCTATAGGTGTGATTGTTATTATTCATACTACAGCAATGCTGATTGCAATCATAACCCCATTGTACTCGGTGCTATAAGAACACAGAGCAAAACATGCTCTCAGGAGACTGCAGTCAAGCTAGACAAGGGCTGGAAAGAGAAATGAATTATCCACAATCATACAGCAGAGCTGGGGACAGTACCCAGGTTTTAGGGCTCTTACGCCAGGGTGCGATCCACTAGACCACACTTATTGCTATATAAGGCAATAACTCCTCTTGGAGTAACAGCGCCCTGTGAGTTTTATTTTATGGTACATTAAAAATATTGCCTTAAGCAAATGCCATCTACCTGAGAAAGGCTAGATGATACATCTCTCTCCCATAAACGTGTTTCTTTGCGTGTTCCCCTTCCCTTCTGCAATATCAGTTATTATGATCACTTGTGATTTAAATATGGTCAACGTACAACTACATTCAGAGAAATAGTCCTAACAGTACCTACCCGTAACACACAGACAGGCACAGAAGAGTATTACTTCCCACTGCACTGACATGCAGAGAAGCAATCATAGCAACAGTACTTGCCCTCCATAACGCGGTCTCTCTCTCACACAGTTTCTAAGAAATGCTTTAAAATGTGGCCCTGGGAGATGGCAAGCACACTAGCAGCATGGAAAAAAAATGGTTACGTCAAACCCTGTCATAAAAAAAATCATTAAATTCACTTTAACATCTCAGTTTCCCTTTAAAAAAATTCCTTTACATCATATGTGTCTTCCCCTGCTTCTGTGATGCATCCAAGCAGTATGAAGCAGATCCCTTCCAGAAGTTCATCCTTGCAAAACATGTTTTGCCAAACAACATTTCAGAAGCATTTGTAGGCCACACTTAAAAGAAAAATCCTAAAATTAAAAATAGCCTCTTTTTTTTTTAGTGTAAAATGTCTTTGCAATGCCCTCAGGGTTGGGCTTGCTTTGGACATACCTTGTGGTAGCTTTTGTAGCAAAGCAGTACAATAGAAGTAAGTGCACAAGGGGTAAATAAGGATGTGGAGGAGATGAAGGTGTAGCTGGGCTGGCCACCTATGAATCAGGCCGCTGAACGGAGAGGGTGTCTCCTTTGGGAGATGGAAGGTATGATTAACAACCCTATATAAGCCCTCAGCCTTCTGACCCACTCCACACTGCTGCACTGCACCTCACTCCTTCCCATACCTGGACCAGGTAAGCCTGGAGATAAAGAGTCTCATTATTTTAACAGCTATTGAACTTCTTTGCTAGTGGAACGGCCAGAATGCTCCCGGTCAGGGATACGCTCCTGGATCTCTTGGTGCTGATCTCATATCAAATAATTCCTACTGTTCTTTCCTTTTTTTTTCTGTATTACATATTAAGGATCAAAACGATAAGATTCTGTGCCTCCTGCAAGCTGGGTTATGGACCTCTGTCCAGCGTTGTCACATTGATAAAGCAGAACTTTGTCCAGCATTTATTTAACCAACAAGCAAAATGATAAACGGGGAACGGGTGTTATGGATCTGCCCCTCTGTTAATCCAGCTCTCTCTCCTTTTAGCTGCTCATCTCTCCGACTGTTCACATAGGCATCCATCCAGATAACTAGATCTCCACACAAACATCCAGGTATTTATCTTCCTATGTAAGATTCTCCAATTCCTTTATCTCTCTGCCTCTTTCTCCCTTTTTTGTTTCATTAATCCATCCATCCATTTCTGGATCCACTCTGTCTCTTCATCCACCCACTCTGTTGGTCCATTTGTCCATCTGGCTCCCCGGTGGAACAGCTCTGCCTTGCATATCACTGTAACAGCGAGAATGACATCCCTGTGAAAACAAAACCAACCGGCAGTGTCTGCTTTTTTTTCTTCCAGATTCAGTGGTACTTGCAAGGAGATGACCCAGCTGCAGGGCAATATTGAAGGCATCATCAGTGCTTTCAATGCATATGCAAAGAAGGATGGAGGCTGCATCACACTGAGCAAGGGGGAGCTGAAGCAACTTATCCAGCAGGAGTTTGCTGATGTGCTAGTGGTGAGCACTCCCAAGGCACCTGCTCTAGCAGTGACAGTCTGTTGAGTATTCATGTTTGATTGTTTGAGAGACTGCGCATGACGGCCAAATTCACTTCCGGTCCAGCCTCACTGAAATCAATAGGGTCAGTCTGAATACAGCCTCAAGGACTTGTTCCTGAATAGTGCTAAAGCAGGAAGGCAATGCAAAAATCTGGAAAAACTTGGTTCAGAGACGATAACTTTTATTAGACCAACTGAGAAATTAGGAAAAAAAAATCTTTTTCTGCAGAAAAAGATTTTTTGATTTTTTATTTTTTTTGGCAATTTCAGGTATCATCTCTGAACCAAGCTTTTCCAGATTTTTGCATTTCTTCTTGTCTTAGACCAACACAGCTACCAAATACATCCCTGAAACATAGCAGGATGGCAAATGATCACTGACATGTGGTTTTTCCCTCCCTTCTGCTTGCATCACAGGTCATGGCAAGATTTTAGCTCCTGAGGTCAAGGCTGCGAGTAGCAGCTCCTAAGTGCCAGCTGCAGCTTAAAACCCTTATTTACAACTGCTTTCCTTATGAGTCAGAGCAAAATGGCTGGGGTCTTCCTTTGTCTGAAAGGCACAGGATGCATTTCCATTCATGTAACACAAACCCTGGCATGCCCATCGACATGCTGGGAGGCACGCAGGGCTCTTCAAGCAGTCTGAATCGCTGTCCAATGTCTGTAGTTTGACATTGCGAATGCTGAAGCTTAGGCTATGACATGACAGGATGCTTAGGTACCAGAATCAAGGGAACACCGTTTATATCAGCCTAAAGAAAAAGAGAGAAATATGCATGGATGGATTTCTAGAAAGACTTTTCAGCGCTGTATGCACGCCAAGTCTTTAACCAAATAATTGCTCTTGCTTCTGCATCCAAGCAAGGGTCTTTTTGAAGCCCAGCAATTACCTAACCACCATCTATAATCCCCAGAGTAGCTCCAAGAGCACCACCAGCGATCCTCATTAATTGTTAATTTCCTTGTACGCCTCTGGAGCTCTGTAATAAGTAACAATTGCCTCCTTGTTCTAACATGAATTTCTCGAGCGCCTGAAGGCATAACATAACGCAGAGACAAGGGACCAAATATATCTATCTGGCTCAAAAAAACCCTGATTTCCATGTGCCGGGCTAATACCCTTCCTCTTCATCAGGGGCTCATCCTCTTGGCTCTCATCCTTAGGATGTGTGCCATATTCTGATGCTGACTGCAGGGCTGGGGTGAGACACCATACGGGGGGTTTCTCTCTGCGATAGTGAATGATGCAGTCATGGAACAAAATAGACTCAGGATTCAAGTGGGATTTTAGTGGTCCATGGGTTTCCTACAGCTGCTCCAGAGCTGGTCAGTTGTTTCGAACAGGAGGACATAGGAAGGGTTAATGCATTAATAGATGGGGATCTGGGTTTTGTTTCCTTGCAGAAACCCCATGACCTCCAGACCATTGACCAGGTGCTGCAGCGTCTGGACGCGGAAAGCAAGGACAGAATCGACTTTGATGAGTTTCTTGTCCTGGTATTCCAAGTGGCCAAGGCTTGTCACAAGAAGTTAAACCCGTGCCAGCCATCGGGAGACGGTCAAGGCTCAGCATCCCAGGGAGACGCAAGTAGGGGCCAGGCACAGAAAGCAGATCAGGAGCAGGCTCCAGAGCAGGGCCAAAAACAACCAGAGGCACCAGAGCAGGATCCCACTCGCCCGCAGGCTCCGGAGACCCGCACCGCAGAAGGGAACCTGAGCCGCCGTCACACCCAGGACCCAGAAGTCTCAGGGACCCAGGACCCAGAAGTATCTCAGGGAGATGGAAACCACGAGGCCCAGGCAGCTGAGACCCCAGAGCATGACTCAATTCACCGCCAGGGCCAAGAACCAGAGCAGGACCCGAGCCACCATCGAGCCCAAGAGCAAGACCCAAATCGTGGGGGCCAGGACCCTCAAGTCCCACAGCAAGATGTGAAGCATGAGACCCTGGAGTCTGGTGCCCCAGAGCAAGCCCCAAACCACCATCCTGTCCTGCAGCCCAGCGTCTCAGAGAGGGACCTGGACCACTGTCAGTCAAGTGCCTCGGAGAGGGACCTGGACCACCATCCTACCCTGCAGCCCAGCACCTTGGAGACAGACCTGGACCGCCATCCTACCCTGCAGCCCAACACCTTGGAGACAGACCTGGACCGCCATCCTACCCTGCAGCCCAACACCTTGGAGACAGACCTGGACCGCCATCCTACCCTGCAGCCCAACACCTTGGAGACAGACCTGGACCGCCATCCTACCCTGCAGCCCAACACCTTGGAGACAGACCTGGACCGCCATCCTACCCTGCAGCCCAACACCTTGGAGACAGACCTGGACCGCCATCCTACCCTGCAGCCCAACACCTTGGAGACAGACCTGGACCGCCATCCTACCCTGCAGCCCAACACCTTGGAGACAGACCTGGACCGCCATCCTACCCTGCAGCCCAACACCTTGGAGACAGACCTGGACCGCCATCCTACCCTGCAGCCCAACACCTTGGAGACAGACCTGGACCGCCATCCTACCCTGCAGCCCAACACCTTGGAGACAGACCTGGACCGCCATCCTACCCTGCAGCCCAACACCTTGGAGACAGACCTGGACCGCCATCCTACCCTGCAGCCCAACACCTTGGAGACAGACCTAGACCGCCTTCCTACCCCGCATCCCAGCACCTTGGAGACAGACCTGGACCGCCATCCTACCCTGCAGCCCAACACCTTGGAGACAGACCTAGACCGCCTTCCTACCCCGCATCCCAGCACCTTGGAGACAGACCTGGACCGCCATCCTACCCTGCAGCCCAACACCTTGGAGACAGACCTAGACCGCCTTCCTACCCCGCATCCCAGCACCTTGGAGACAGACCTGGACCACCATCAGGGCCTGGAGACAGAGGCTCCAGAACAGGACCTGAGCTCCACCACAGGGAGGGAATCAACCCACAATGAAGCCCATGAGTCGCAGGCCCTAGAGCAGGAGTCCCAGGAGTCCCAGCCAGATGAACAAGACCAGAACCGCCATCAGTCAAAGGAGCCTGAAGCTTCAGACCACACCCTGCGCCACCAGCCCCAGGAAGCCCAACCAACGGAGCAAGACCTGACCTGGGAGACCCAGACACCCAGGGTCCCCGAGGGGGATGTGAGTCGTGGTGGTACCCCGTTCTCTCCAGCACTTCAGCAGG
>NW_005842911.1:275661-285802 GCF_000455745.1 Alligator sinensis | reverse complement strand
TGCTCGGCAAGACCCAAGAGAAGAAGCTCTGACAGCCTACCGTCCATACATTTACCAGTGCCAGAAACCACCAACATTTCCCTATCAGTGGCTACCAAAGCAGTAAGGGCCAAAATCAGACCCCATGTCACTGAGGAAAAGAAAAAAGGCAATAGGCACCCAAATAGTCCAGCTTAACTCAAGGCCACTGTCTATTTACCCAGCTTCTCTGGCCAGTCCAGATTTCCTAGCACTCTGCTTGTCTTTCACCATTTGCTTGCAGCCCTGCTCTGTACAGTTTGAGTCCTTATGTCCTTTGAGCCATACTCTGAATAGATGCTTTTGCTCCCTCCCTTCTGTTGGGCTCCGGCTCCATGTGTAAGCAAGGTAATAAAAACCAAATACAAGAGCACGATGTTGCAGTGCATTGGTGTCTCGCTGCTAGCGTGTTTTCTGCCTGTCCAGTGCTTCCATTCATCATGCAGCCCCTCCGCTGTGTGACGTGGGAAGGCATCTTCCACCACCGCTCAGCAAAACCAGCTCAGGCTGCCAGAGATCTCTGAGGGGACGATGCAAAGGGAGGAAGCAGCTGAACTCCCAGAAAATGTCTGCAAAAACACAAAATGAATAACCTGGATGATGCACGTTTTAAAAAATAGGATGTGCCACATCCCATTCCCTTAAACACAAGGTGCAAGAAACCCGCTAAATACTGGCGGCTTCCTCCTGCCCTGGACTTTCCCGACAGCCTGGTGTTGTCCTTTTGCCACCTAAGCATGCAAGCAGGACCCTTTGCCACCCACTGGCCACTATGCAGCGTCCAAGCACACCTTTCTCCCTTGGTGTTGGCTTTAGGAATGAAGCCATCCTCTCTTCTGCCTTCACCCAGGCTTGGCTGCTTCCGCTCTCCTGGCTACTCTGCGCTCATGTGGTTACATGTATAAAACAAATCCAATGTCCCATCTACGAGTGAGCCCCCAACTCTGTCTTTGGACACCAGCTCAAGTCTCTCACCATTGCATTTATTACGCACACCCATGCCCCATGTCCTTTAAGCAACCCCTTTTTGCCAGTGCCCTGAGTGATCCCTTCGAGAGATTTCATGGTGATGACGATCACTAATAAGATGTCTTCCTCCTCAGCCTGCCTTTCCCTGTATCTGATGAAGAGGGTTCTCCATTTATACATAAGAGACTATTCACCATTCACAAAATGATTCCCTGTGTTTGTGCCACCTCGTGGTAATTGGAGCTAATGACATGGGGAAAGCTGACATCATATAATGTCAAACATCCAGCCTCAAGCCAGAGCATCTCCTCTATTTCAGAAAGGCAGAGGGCTCTGTTAAGTCAATGTGCAGGTGCCAGCAAACACAGAATAAATGCAGAGAGTGAGAGAGAGAGAGAGAGAAAAAGTGCTTGCATTAGGTAGGTGTGTTTAAGGGGGGGAAGATACACACAGACCCTTGCCTTTCACTCAGAGCTTGGAGGTTAACAGCCACAAAATCTCAAGGTGAAACTCCTTTATAAAACCATTAATTGCAGAAACAACAGCAGGAGTATTACAGAGCCCCAGTCGTGGACTAAGCGCTGGACAAGCACAAGGCAAAAAGCTGGTCCCTGCCCAAAGAGGACACCATTGCAGTATAAGAGGGACATAGACACATGGAAGTGAAAGCAGCCCATGGGAGTCACCTTCCCCTCAAGACCATAAGGCTGGGATTTCCTAAGGAACCTGTCTAGCACCCAGCGACGGCTGCATTTCAGTGGCACTCATGTCAGTGTGGCTGTGTCGGCAGCCTCCAGGATGTAATGAGCCAGAGACTATTATGCTACATACGGACTACTCCATCAAAAGACAACAAAAACTCTTTTCTTAGGCATATAAGGGGTAAAAGGAAGGCGCAGGACAGCATAGGACCCCTACTGAACAAGGAGGAACAATTAGTGACAGACAGGGGGGATAGGGCTGAGCTATTCAGTGACTTTTTTGCCTCTACGTTTCTGAACCAGGGTCAAGATAAATCTCCTGACAAGTTCTTAGATGAGCATCAGAGGGACACCAGCCCACCAACTGTCGATGCTGACTTGGTGCGGAGTCCCTTGGATGGACTGGATGTGTTCAAGTCAGCAGGCCTGGATGAGCTGCATCCGAGGGTGCTAAAGGAATTGGCCATTGTCATAGCAGAACCACTGGCACGGCTGTCTGAGTGCTCATGGCACTTGGGTCAGGTCCTAGAGGACTGGAAAAGGGCCAATGTGGTCCCTATTTTCAAGAAAGGGAGGAAGGAGGATCCGAGTAATTATAAGCCAGTCAGTCTCACCTCTATTGGAAAGGTCTTTGAAAAGATTATTAAGGATCATATTTGTGGGAGTCCAGCGGGAAAAATAATGCAGCAAAGAAACCAGCATGGATTCATAGCAGGCAGACCACGCCTGACCAATCTGGTTTCATTTTATGACAGGGTCACAAAATGTTTAGATGCAGGAGTAGAGGTGGAAGTCATTTTCTTGGACTTTAGCAACACCTTCGATACGATATCTCATCCCAGTCTCATAAATAAATTAAGAGGCTGTAACATGGATGTTTACACGATCTGGTGGGTGGCAAATTGGCTTGGGGGTCACACCCAGAGAGTGGTAGTAGACGGGTCGGTGTCGACCTGGAAGGATGTGGGTAGTGGGGTCCCGCAGGGTTCAGTCCTTGGACCTGTACTCTTCAATGTCTTTATCAGTGACTTGGATGTGGGTGTGAAGTGTATTCTGTCCAATTTTGTGGAGGATACTAAATTGCAGGGTGAAGTGCACACTCTGGAGGGTAGGGAACGATTGCAGGCAGACCTGGACAGGTTAGAAAAGTGGGTAGTGCACAATAGGATGCTGTACAACAGGGTCAAGTTCAGAGTGCTGCACCTAGGGCACAAAAATATCCAGCACACCTACTGGCTGGGAAGTGACCCTCTCAGCAGCACAAAAGTGGAAAGGGATCCCGGAGTCATAGCGGACCCCAAGATGAACATGAGTTGTCAATGTGACAAAATCATCAGCAAACCTAACCGCACTTTATCATGCATCAGCAAATGCATGACTCATAGATCCAAGGAGGTGATATTTCCCCTCTATGCAGCATTGGTCAGACCGCAGTTAGAGGACTGCAGGATTCATCATGGGGATGCAGAAAGGGATTGGAGATGCTCTGTTCACCAGGGCGCCTCTTGGGGTAACAAGGAGCAATGGTCACAAACTGACAGAGCAGATTTAGGCTAGACATCAGGAAAAACTTCTTCATGGTAAGGGTGGCCAAAATTTGGAATGGGCTTCCAAGGGAGATGGTGCTCTCCCCTACCTTGGTGGTCTTTAAGAGGAGGCTGGATAGGCATCTGGCGGGAGTCATCTGACCCCAGCGCTCTTTCCTGCCTAGGCAGGGGGTTGGACTCAATGATCTGTTGAGATCCCTTCTAACCCTAGCATCTATGAATCTATAAATCTATGAATCATGCCAAGCCAAAACTTTCTTGTCTATGTTCACAGGAATGACGTTTCTGCCAAAGGATTCGGGGACCCCAGAAAAGGGAAAAGCCTATTGAAACATAAGGCTTCTGAGAAGTTCCCTAGAAAACACCAACACTGGGCTCTTCTCAGGTCTTCTAGAGGGAAAGTAAACTGCTGCTTTGCTGTTCTACTGCCCAGATGTAATTAACCCCCCTATTCACAGTTGAGTGAGTGAGAACCAGGATATAGCATAACTCAATAGTCGAAATTAAATTAAACCAAACAAGAAAGTGGAAAGAAATGTATTTTAGCTCAGCAACAGAGAAAAGTTTCAAGGCTTTCCTTTTCCATCCACAATTCAGCTGAAAGCAACACAGTCGGTGGACGGTTTTTTATTCTGACGACACTGCCTTTTCCAACAGAATCCTGTTCAGTTTTTCAATCAGCCTTTTGCTTCTTGCTTTCACAGGGGTCGGGTTCAAGGGCTGGACTCAATCTGTCCATCTGCCTGTCCATCCCTCTCGGTTCCTATAGTGGTCACCATCACTGCATCGGTGAAGACAAAAAACAAGATTAGTCTGCAATTTGCCCAGCCATCATTCCTTGCCTGGGTCATTGCCCTTGAGTGCAAATGTGCATTGAAGAGGCCCAAAAAAATGTTTGGGTGTTTCTGTACAACAAGCCAAGGAGGTGTCTAGAAGTTAGCTACTGTATACTTGTTGCGGACACACCTGACCCGCCTCTGCTCTTCTCCCTCTAATTACACCTTGTCCTCTTAGCACAGATATTTTAGCCATAGGGAGTGCATATATTGGTCATTTATTTTAAATGGGAACATTATAGTGCAACCTAAATAATGGAGCTGAGATGAGCATGCAGGTACAACCCTGTGAGCCTGGAAGGAGTGGAAAGGAAAATGGGTCTGCTAGGGAGTGTATGCCCTGGGGAGGACATGGGTTTTCCATGATTTAATACCCTGTAAAATAACCCGCCTCCTGATTTTACCCTGTAATAAGTGTCAAATAACCCTCCCTTTGTTTTTTCCACAATCACAAGTGGCAGTTTCAGCAGTATTATAAATGTTGTAAGGTCTTGTAAAGCAAATTCAAGTGGTTTAATTCAGCTGCCACAAGCAGGGGTGTGGGTGCACTCCACCCCAGAAGCAGTCACCAAAGCGGGGGCAGTGGGGGGTGTTTAACCCAACTGTAATAATACCAGGACACCTGGTAAACAGGGAGATACGAAGCCCCCTGAAGTGCTGCAGTGTTCATCCCTTCCTATCCTGACTGTGGTCCACTGAGCTGTGCTGAATTGGGCAAAAGGAGAAGGAGTAAAGGGGCATCCCACCAGACGCCCAATGCAGAGCTAGGCAGCCCTAGTCCTTGCACATGGAAAGGGAAAGGGCCAAGACTGTCTGTCCCCTGGCAGGTGGGCAAATCTTGATTTGCGGGGGGAGGTAATTAATCCCCCTTATTAATACCTGTGTAATAATTTGCACACACACTGGCCCTTCTCTGCAACTATCCACCAGGACAGAACTAGGGATAAAATCACACCTTTAATTGTCAAGAAGACAATCAGGGGAAACTTTTCTTCTTTATTTTAACTCCATGTCAGCTCCCAAACACTAGATCCCTCAGTCAAACGAGGCAGAAGTCCCTCAGGATTAAGACAGGAGATTGTTCCAACATCTTACAACACAAGTCAACTGGAAGTCTTTGACATCAAAAGTTATATTTGCAAAAGCAGCTAGGAGACTTAGGAACCCTAAGAAAGGCAACACATATTTTAAAGCTGTTGGGTTCTTAGTACTCCTATGAATTTTGCAAAGTTTTACCAGAATGGATGGCAACCAAAGGCAACACCATCGCAGAGAAGCCACATCTAGGAACTGCTGCCTTCTAACCGCAGGCCTCGGGGACCGGAGTTGCAGGACAGATCAGCACCAACATCCACTCAAAGTACTGAGCATTTTGGAAAAGATCCCTGCTCTTGTGTCTCAAGCCAGACAAAATCAAGACAGCCAAAATATTCAGCCCCTTTTTGACTGCCAGTTTAAATCCCACGAGGCCTTCAATTCCCAATGAGAGACAATCTTTTTGCAGCTCAGCGAGCATATGTGAGCATTATTAAGTCAAGCTTTACATAGAGAGCTCAGCCAAACTATGTTATGCTATAGCAACCAGACTGACTTTGTAAAATTTGCAGTCAGAAAGCAAGGTATCACAGCCTACATTAAACATGCCATGTTTTTGGCTGGTTTGCAATGTATGATGGGACTGCAGTGGCTCTGCATAGCTGATCAAGTGAACCATACCTGGGTGTCCTGTGTTACTTTACCCTGTCCAGGTGGGTTGATAAGCTGTTGCGTAAAACTAAATGTACGTGCTCCAACTGCACTATAATATTCTCCTTTTAATAGCACCACAAATCTACCATAACATTACTGTTTCCTAAGGGTATCATTACTCCACGGGAGGGGTATAATTTGGACAAATATAATTTTATCTCAAAAAAGGGGGAAAAATGAAGAACTGTTAGTAACAGTCCTTCACACTTATTTATCTGAGCCTTTCCAAGGGTTTTATAGGTATCAATTAATTAAGCCTCACTACACCCATGATTCTCTCTCTGGCGGATGGGCCAACTCAACCCCAGGTTGCACAGCAAGCTGATGCAGGGCTACAGCTGAAACCCAGGAGTCCTGGGGACGAATCCCCACTGGACCCCATGCCCCTCAGAGCAATGGTCCATCTGCCACTGCTAATATTAAGGATCCGGTACTGCACGGCTCAGCTCTAAATTGCCTTAAACAATCACCCGGGGATCCAGCACAAAGCAATTTCCTATTACAGGTGTTGGAGGGGGGGGAAGGGGTTGTTAATTAGAGATCAAACACAATTAAACTGAAAGCAACACATGGAAGAAAGGAAAGTTGAGTCTTTTTCGTCAGCATTTTTTTTTTCAATGAGAATTTTTTTTTGGCTAAGTCGCTGTTTCCCAAACTCTCCCAGTGTTTCATGTTCCTCTCAAACCCCATCACATAGGAAAAGTTGTTTTTATTTTTTTAGCTTTCACTTTTTTTTTTTTTTTTTTTTTTTTTAAGCAAAAAACTGAATTGTTCCAATAGAAAAATACCATTGAAAACATTTCCATTGCTTTGCCTTTTCTGGCTGAAAATGTATTCCTTTTTTTTTTCCTTTCAATTTGCCCTAATAAAGATACATCAGGGTAGTCCCTTAGGCCTGGACTCCCAAATCCATTTACATGCCATTGTCTTCATTCAGATTTAATTGTATTTTACTGCTTCCATAAAAAAAAAGATTTGAAAAGCTCCAAGCATGGATTAGAGCTTGATTCAGCCTCGACATTGAATTTCGGGAGACTTATCAGTAATTTTATTTAATTTTTTTCTTGCTGATAACAATGTAACACAGGTGGTGATCCCTTTTCATTGGTATATAAATATATCTCTTTTTTTTTTTCCTGTGTGTGTTTCCATGCTATGCCCTTTCTGCTAGGCATTGATACTATACCAATCGCTAACAGATCTACTATTGTCTTCATCCCTGGGTATCACAAAGCAAAATCCAAAGCCCACTGAAGTCAGGCTCAGGGTGCCTATAGCATTTACATAGTAACAGGCACAAAAACCCAGTGGTGCTACTGGATCAGGCCCATCCTGTGGGCAAATCAGATTTATTGCAATCCAGGTTCTGATCTTGGCAACACCATCATCTTCCAACCTTACGCCTTTGGGATCTGGGTAGAATTTGGCCCTCGGAGATGAGCAAATGCTGCTGTAACACTATACAGACAATCCTTTTGTCACACCAAGCCTTGCCCACCAAGTTCAGCTATTTAATGTGCATTTGTTATTTTTTTTAAAAATTAAATACAGCCCTCCTGGAAAATGACCTTGCAATTCAGATGAGGTGGGACCAACGGGTGCTAGGATTGTCACACACTGGCTGCTATTTCTGGGTTCAAATGATAGGTGAGGGGTTGATAAGTGAAATAACCCGTTTGAGGACCTGAAGGTGCAGCTGGGCTTGGCGACAGATGAATCAGGACACCGTCCAGAAGGGGTGTCTCCCTGCCATAATGCAATTAGGGACCCTATAAAAGAGCCCAGGTCTCTGGCTTCTTCCAGCGGCTTCATTGAATCACACTGGTTCCCACTGGTGAGTTGGGTAAGTCAGCTCTTAAAAGAGCCTTCTCATTTACACAGCGGGGAATTTTTATTAGGAAATAGTTAATCCTGATGCCTGGGTGATAGTGAGGATCTTGCAAGATAAACTGCAGGGAGCTTTTCTGAAGGCCTTAAATGTTTGTCTCTAGGAAAATGCTGTTTTGTTTGATTCATTCTGCTAGATGCAAACTAATAGCAGTGCTTAGAAAGCAGATAATGACCTTTATCTGGGGGGGATACAGGTTTCTGTGCCTCTCTCTGGTTCAAACAACGAAGTTATCACAGAGGGAACAGAGAGCAGGATTTGATGTGCAATGTATGCATGTGGGTGTGGGTATGGCTAACACATTTCTAGGAGATCAAAATCATCAGCAGCAATCCCTCGATTTGAGGATGATCTCTAATGTGGCTCATTGATGGGTCCAAATAAAAGGAAGTGTATGGACCAATGATGATGGCAGTTGCCTAGATTTTAGTCTAAGCTGTTCTCTGCCACTAGCTCACCCTGGAATTTGTCAAGGTCACTTCTCTTCTCTCTGACTCACTTCCCCCGTCTCTAAAATGGGGCTAGTGAGCCATTTTCATGAAGTGGTTTGAGAGTCCCTGCAGATGGGGCTGCATAAACACAAAATGTTGTTGTCACTGTGGTTAGTGGTGTTGCAGTGGCTCAGTAAATTATCAATGGGAGACAACTCTGTGTCTTGTCAAGCTACCCACGCCAGGTTGGGTGCAAGAAACCAGACTACTTTGCATCTTGAGCTGAGGCCATGCAGAAATGAGTTTGCCCTGAGTTGCTGTGTGTCAGGTCTTCTTAGAAAGTGCTGGCTTTCCTGCCCTATGTTCATGTGTTTCTGCCTTGCCTCTACCCTGGCACTGCAGTTCTCTGACGGGGGCTCTGTCATGGCTGGTCAGCCTCTTTCTATCAAACGTCAGAACTGAGGGCTTACTTTTTCTTTCTAAGAGCTGTGTTGTCCTGGGCCTCGTTTAAAACCAGCAGACACCAGTGGGACTTTTCCTGTTGACTTCAAAAGTCTTGGGTTAGACCCTAGTGATGTTAGTAAAACTGTTGTTGCCTTGGGACCTACATCCATAGCCTTTTCCTGCTCGCCCCTTCAGACCTCCCTCTGCAGTTCCCACTTCAAGTTTCCTGTCCAAATAATACATTAAGGGACCATATACCTGGAAGTGAGCGTAGTTCATATAGAGAAACCTGAACTCACTTTAAACAGAGTAGCATGGGTCCTGCTACCAGCATCTCTGGAGAACATGGGGTTTGATCGCAGGATCTAAACCCATCCAAGAAGATGGATGAATACGTAGGCAGGCAGCAAAGCTGAGCTCCAGGGTTTCTTATAAATGGCTGCTACTGAAGTTAGATAGTTTAGTGTTAGCTTGGATGTATCTACATCAAGTTGCAGCCACATCTCTGACTGGTGTGTAAACTCCCCTGCAGGTATAATATGCATGAGCTTACTACAAAACTAGGCTTTGCAAGGAGGAACTCCCTCTGGTAGCTACAGCAAGGAGCAGAGAGCTGAAAGCCGGCTCTCTAGGGTTTAATCGTCACCTGTGCTCCTGACTTGCTGTGCATGCCCATGCTAGGAGCCAGGGAAGGGAGCTGGTCCTCTCCTACAGGACTCAGCAGGAGAGTAGTGCCTCTTACCTGATACAAAGCCCACTGAAGCCAATAGGAACCCGTCCCATGCTTAGACGGGGGACATGTATCCTGTACTTGTATCTTCTCTTTCCTTTCAAGCTAGCTTGAATCTGCAGGACAATGCCTCACCTTCTGGACAGCATCGGCACCATCATCAACGTCTTTTACCAATATGTGACGGAGGACAGGGAGGGCTCCAGCCTGTCCCGGAGACAGATGAGACTGTTTATCCAGAAGGAGTTTGCCGATGTACTTGTGGTGAGTGTTAGTCCCCAAACACCCTTAAAGGCCTGACACAGGCAGAACATAGCCCATATGGGTGCAAAGCCAGCAATTTTAATTGAAAACATCCCCAGCTTCACTAATATACATTGCAACTTACAGCACAGGAA
The DNA here is from genome assembly GCF_000455745.1 of Alligator sinensis. Taxonomy (NCBI): domain Eukaryota; kingdom Metazoa; phylum Chordata; order Crocodylia; family Alligatoridae; genus Alligator; species Alligator sinensis. The sequence goes on along the minus strand of NW_005842911.1, from coordinate 276,091 downwards.
TGCTCTTACCTGGAGGTAGCAAAGAGGCTCTTGGGTGTGGGGAGCTCAGCAGTGCCTGGTAGAGTTATATTGTCTGCATCAGATATTCAAAAGGGGACAACCCTCCTCTTCTAGATAAAAGGGACACCCGGAAAAAAAACATGCATCCCTGCATTTGTTTGCCCCGGCAACCAATTTGAATGTGCCAGTCCAGACACTTGTTCCATTAACAACATAAACGCAAGGGAAAGGAATAACTGGGCAGGTAACATGGCAGCAAGCGAGTGACTAGCACAAAGGAGCACAGAGTAGTAGTGAGAGGTAACTGCTGACCACTGGGAGCAAGGCTAGGGAGAGGGAGATGAAGAGAGGCTTAAAACTGAAGTACCACTGCAAAGACAACTGGGATGGACCAGCAAAATGAATGCCCTTTCCTCCTGATTTGGTTTCC
>NW_005842911.1:239812-275630 GCF_000455745.1 Alligator sinensis | reverse complement strand
GATGATAGACACGGTGCTGCGGCTCCTTGATCAGGATGGTGACGGATCAATAGACTTCCCCGAGTTCCTGATTCTGTCATTTAGAGTGGCTCAGGCCTGTTACAGCTACTTGGCACCAAAACCAGGGCTCCAGGAAAGGCAGGAGCAGGGAAGAAGAGGTAAAGAGCTGAATGAGCTTGAAGCAAAAGCAGATAGAGGGAGGAGCCATCAGTTATGTGAGCCTGAACCAAGAGTTGGCAGAAGAAGACATCCTGAGGACCCAGAACGAGAGCCTGAACCACGGAGGGATGAGGGGAGACGACAACAATCTCTAGAGCCAGAACAACAAGTGTATGAGGGAAGACGTCATCAATCACATGACCCAGAACAGCGAGAGGAGGTGAGGAGTCGGTCTCAGCCACGTGACATCACGCAAAGCCATGAGAGAAGCCAACGTCAAGTACTTGAACACGAGCCTCCGCTTTATGAGGAAAGCCGCCATCAGCCACATGAACAAGAACGCCGAGAGGAAGTGAGGAGCCGCTCTCAGCCACGTGATACCAACACACAAGCCTATGAGAGACGCCGACGTCCAGTACTTGAACGTGAATCCCAGCTTGACAAGGAAAGTCATCGTCAGCCACGTGAACCAAAGAAGCAAGAGGAGGCGAGGAGCCGCTTTCAGTCACGAGAGCCTGAACCACAATGGGATGAGGGAAGACAACGTCAGCCCCTAGAGCCAAAAGAGCGAGAGGAGGTGAGGGGCCGCTCTCAGCCACGTGACACTGATACACAAACCTATGAGAGAAGCCGACGTCCTGTGCTTCAACCTGAACCCCAACTTTATGAGGAAAGACACCACAAGCCACGTGAACCAGAACAGCGAGAGGAAGTGAGGGTCCGCTCTCAGCCACGTGACACTGATACACAAACCTATGAGAGAAGCCGACGTCCAGTCCTTGAACCTGAACCCCAACTTTATGAGGAAAGACACCATCAGCCACGTGAACCAGAACAGCGAGAGGAAGTGAGGGTCCGCTCTCAGCCACGTGACACTAATACACAAACCTATGAGAGAAGCCGACGTCCAGTCCTTGAACCTGAACCCCAACTTTATGAGGAAAGACACCATCAGCCACGTGAACAAGAACAACGAGAGGAAGCAAGGAGCCGTTCCCAGCCCCAAGAGCCAGAACAACTAGTGTATGAGGGAAGAGGCTGTCGGCCACATGAGCCAGAAGAGCGAGAGAAGGTGAAGAGCCAGTCTCAGCCACGTGACATTGATGCAGAAAGCTATGAGAGAGGCCAACGTCCAATACTTGAACGTGAACCTCAACTTTATGAAGAAAGCCACCGTCAGCCACGTGAACAAGAACAGCAAGAGGCAGTGAGGAGCCACTCACAGACCCAAGAGCCAGAACAAGTGTATGCAGGAAGACATCGTCAGCCACTTGAACCAGAACAGCGAGAGGAGGTGAGGGGCCGCTCTCAGCCACGTGACAATGACACACAAACCCATGAGAGAAGCCAACGTCCAGTACTTGAACGTGAACCTCGACTTTATGAGGAAAGCCGCCGTCAGCCACACGAACCAGAACAGCGAGAGGAAGCAAGGAGCCGTTCCCAGCCGCAAGAGCCAGAACAACCAGTGTATGAGAGAGGGCGTCGTCAGCCACGTGAACCAGAACAGCAAGAGGAGGTGAGGAGCCGCTTTCAGCCACGTGACACTGACACTCAAAGCTTTGAGAAAAGCCGACGTCCAGCACTTGAACGTGAACCTGAACTTTATGAGGAAAGCCGCCGACAACCATGTGAACCAGAACAGCGACTCTCAGCCCGAAGAGCCTGAACCACGAGGGGATGAGGGAAGACATCATCAGCTACATGAACTGGAACAGGGAGAGGAGGTGAGAAGCCACTCTCAGCCACGTGGCAATGACAAACAAACCTATGAGAGAAGCCAACGTCCAGTACTTGAACGTGAACCTCAACTTTACGAGGAAAGCCGCCATCAGCCACGTGTAACAGAACAACGAGAGGAAGCAAGGAGACGTTCCCCGACCCAAGAGCCAGAACAACCAGTGTATGAGGGAGGACGTCGTCAGCCACGTGAACCAGAACAGCAAGAGGAGGTGAGGAGCCGCTTTCAGCCACGTGACACTGACACTCAAAGCTTTGAGAAAAGCCGACGTCCAGCACTTGAACGTGAACCTGAACTTTATGAGGAAAGCCGCCGACAACCATGTGAACCAGAACAGCGAGAGAAGGTGAGGAGCCGCTCTCAGCCCCAAGAGCCTGAACCACGAGGGGATGAGGGTAGACATCGTCAGCTACATGAACTGGAACAGCAAGAGGAGGTGAGGGGCCGCTCTCAGTCACGTGGCAATGACAAACAAACCCATGAGAGAAGCCAACATCCAGTACTTGAACGTGAACCTCAACTTTATGAGGAAAGCCACCGTCAGCCACATGTAACAGAACAGCATGAGGAAGCAGGGAGCTGTTCTCAGTCCCGAGAGGCAGAACAACAAGTGTATGATGGAAGAGGCCATCAGCTTTGTGAACCAGAACAGCAAAAGGAGGTGAGGAGCCGCTCTCAGCCACGAGAACCCAAACCACGAGGGGATGAGAGAAGACGTCATTTGCCACATGACCCAAAACAGCGAGAGGAGGTGAAAAGTCACTCTCAGCCAAGTGACACTGACACGCAAACCTATGAGAGAAGCCAACATCCAGGACTTGAATGTGAACCTCAGCTTTATGAGGAAAGCCACCATCAGCCACGTGAACCAGAACAACGAGGTGAGGTGAGAAGCCGTTTTCAGCCCCGAGAGTCAGAACAACAAGTGTATGAGGGAAGACGCCATCAGCCACGTGGACCAGAACAACACGAAGAGGTGAGGAGTCGCTCTCAGCCACATGACGCTGACACGCAAAACTTTGAGAGAAAACAACGTCCAGGACTTGAATGTGAAGCTCAGCTTCATGAGGAAAGAAGCCGTCAGCCACGTGAACCAGAACAGCGAGAGGAGGTGAGGAGCCGTTTTCAGCCCGAACAGCCAGAACAACAAGTGTATGGGAGACGAGGCCATCAGCCACGTGACCCAAAACGAGAAGAGGTGAGGAGCTGCACTCAGTGGCATGAGACTGACACACAAAACTACGAGAGAAGCCAACATCCAGTGCTTGAATGTGAATCCCAGCTTTATGAGAGAAGCTGCCGTCAGCCACGGGAACCAGAGCAGCAAGAGGAGGTGAGGAGCCGCTTTCAGCCACAAGAACCTGGACCACGAGGGGATGAAGGAAGACAACGTCAGGCCCTAGAGCCAGAACAACAAGTGTATGAGGGAAGACGTCGTCAGCCCCTAGAGCCAGAACAGCAAAAGGACATAAGGAGCCGCTTTCACCCATCTGACACTAACACACAAAGCTATGTGAGAAGCCAACGTCCAGCACTTGAACGTGAATCTCAGTTTTATGAGGAAAGCCCCCGTCAACCACATGAACCAGAACAGCGAGAGAAGGTGAGGAGCCGCTCTCAACCCCAAGAGCCTGAACCACAAGGGGATGAGGGAAGACATCGTCAGCCACATCAACCAGAACAGCGAGCAGAGGCGAGGAGACAGTCTCAGCCACATGACAATGACACACAAACCTATGAGAGAAACCAACATCCAGTACTTGAACGTGAACCTCAACTTTACGAGGAAAGCCACCGTCAGCCACATGAACCAGAACAGCGAGAAGTGAGGAGCCACTCACAGACCCAAAAGCCAGAACAGCAAGCGTATGAGGGAAGAAGCCATCAGCCACGTGAACCAGAACAGCGAGAGAATGTGAGGAGCCGCTCTCAGCCACATGACACTTACACACAAACCTATGAGAGAAACCGACGTCCAATACTTGAACGTGAATCCCAACTTTTTGAGAGAAGTCACAGTCAGCCTCTCGAAACAGACCATCGAGAAGAACTGAGGAGCCGCTTTCAGCCACAAGAGCCTGAGCCACGAGGGCTGAACCAGAACAGCGAGAGAATGTGAGGAGCCGCTCTCAGCCACATGACACTTACACACAAACCTATGAGAGAAACCGACGTCCAATACTTGAACGTGAATCCCAACTTTTTGAGAGAAGTCACAGTCAGCCTCTCGAAACAGACCATCGAGAAGAACTGAGGAGCCGCTTTCAGCCACAAGAGCCTGAGCCACGAGGGCATGAGGGAAGACAACGTCAGTCCCTAGAGCCAGAACAACAAGTGTATGAGGGAAGACAACGTCAGTCCCTAGAGCCAGAACAACAAGTGTATGAGGGAAGACTTTGTGAACCAGAACAGCGAGAGGAGGTGAGGAGCCGCTCTCAGCCACGAAACGCTGAAGCACAAACCCATGAGAGAAGCCGATGTCCAGAATTTGAACATGAACCTCGACTTTATGAGGAAAGCCGCCGTCAGCCACGTGAACCAGAACAACAAGAGGAGGTAAGGAGCCGCTCTCAGCCACATGACAATGACACACAAACCTATGAGAGAAGCCAACGTCCAGTACTTGAACGTGAACCTCGACCTTATGAGGAAAGCCGCCGTCAGCCACGTGAACCAGAACAGCAAGAGGTGAGAAGCCGCTCTCAGCCACGTAACAATGACACACAAACCTATGAGAGAAGCCAACGTCCAGTACTTGAACGTGAACCTCGACCTTATGAGGAAAGCCGCCGTCAGCCACGTGAACCAGAACAGCAAGAGGAGGTGAGAAGCCGGTCTCAGCCACGTAACAATGACACACAAACCTATGAGAGAAGCCAACGTCCAGTACTTGAACGTGAACCTCGACCTTATGAGGAAAGCCGCCGTCAGCCACGTGAACCAGAACAGCAAGAGGTGAGAAGCCGCTCTCAGCCACGTAACAATGACACACAAACCTATGAGAGAAGCCAACGTCCAGTACTTGAACGTGAACCTCGACTTTATGAGGAAAGCCGCCGTCAGCCACGTGAACCAGAACAGCGAGAGGAAGCAAGGAGCCGTTCCCAGCCGCAAGAGCCAGAACAACCAGTGTATGATAGTGGACGCCATCAGCCACGTGAACCAGAACAGCAAGAGGTGGTGAGGAGCTGCTCTCAGCCACGTGAGCCTGAACAAGTGTCTAGGGAGAGCTACTGTGAGCCACGAGTCCCAGAACAAAGGGAGGTGAAGGATCGTTATCAGTCAAGAGAGTCTGAACAAGTGTATGAGGGAAGCCGCCATCAGGTCTATGAGCCAGACCAACAAAGAGAGGTGAGGAGCTGTTACCAGCCACATGTCTCTGAACCACGAGTAGATCAGGGAAGGCAACATCAGCTACGAGTGTCAGAAGAACGGTATGAGGGAAGGCGCCATCAGCCACATGAGGCTAAAACACAAACCTACGAGCGAAGTCGCCATCCATTCCTTGAACGTGAACCAGAAAGGTATGAGGGAAGTCGTATTCAACTGCGTGAGCTAGCACAAGAAGAGGTGAGGAACCGCTTTCGGCCACGTGAGCGTGGAGCACAAACAGATGAGAGAAGCCACCGTGAATTGCGTGAACGTGAGCCTCAAGTGGATGAGGAAAGATGCCGTCAACTCTGTGAGCCAGAACACCTAGGGGATGTGAGAAGACCCTATCAACCATACGAACGTGAACAACAAGTGAACGGCAGGAGACTTCGTCAATCCCGAGAGCCAGAACAAGAGCATGAGGGAAGCCATCGTCAGCCCAGTGAAGCAGAATGGCCAGAGGAGGTGAGGACCCGCTATCTGCCACGTGAGCCTGAATATGTGCATGAGGGAAGACGCCGTCAGGTCCAGGATGCAGACCGCCAAGGGGAGGTGAGGAGCCACTATCAACCACATGAACCTGACACACGAGCATTTGAGGGAGCTCACCGTCCATTATTTGAACAAGAGCCACAACTGTATGAGAGAAGCCAGAGGCAGCCACCTGAGCCAGACCAGCTGGGGGAGGAAAGGCGCCACTATGTGCCACGTGTGCCTGAAAGACAAGTCAATGAGGAGAGCCGACACCAGGCCCATAGAACTGAACTGCAAGTTTATGAACAAAGCCGGGATCTCCTACGTGAGCCTGAACCACGAGTGGATGAGCAGAGACAACGTCATCGCCGAGAGCCAGAACAACAAGTGTACGAGAGAAGCCGCCATCAGCTCAGTGAAGTGGAACAAGGTGAGGTGAGAAGCCACTCTCAGCCACGTGAGCATGAACAAGTGCCTAAGAAGAGTCACCACCAGCCACGGGACCTAGAACAGAGGGGTGCAAAAGATCGTTATCAGTCAAGAGAACCTGAACAAGTGTATGAAGGAAGTCACCGTCAGGTCTGTGAACCAAACCAGCAAGGGGAGGTGAGGCACTGCTATCAGCCACGTGAGACTAAACCACAAGCATTTAAAGGAAGACACTGTCAGTTGCTTGAATGTGAACCTCAACTGCACGAGGGAAGACGTGAGGTTAAGCAAGTGGATGAGGGGAGCCATCTGCCTCTAGAGTCAGAGCAAAGGGAAACAAGGAGCCTTTATTGCCTTTATGATGGGCATCAGCATCAGCCTCATCAGCTTGAGCAGCGAGTGGATGATGGAAGCCGATATCAGCACCATGAGCCAGAACAACTAAGAGATGTGAGGAGTCGCTATCAACCCCGTGAGCCAGGGCCACAAGGGGATGCAAGAAGCCGCCGTCCCTTCCATGAACATGAACCAGAAGTGCATGAGGGAAGCCATCGTCAGCCTCGTGAACAAAGGGATGTTTGGAGCCACTCTCAGCCCCGCGAGCCTGATCCACGAGTGGATGAGAGGAGTCAGCCTTGGTCCCGTCAACCTGAACTGCAAGTATATGAAGGAAGCCGCCATCCGCTACGTGACAGAGAACAAGGAGAGTCGTGGGACCGCTCTCTGCCACTTGATCCTGAAACACAAACCTACGAGAGAAGCCGTGTTCAGGCACGTGACCCTGAACCACAGAGGGATGGCCAGACAGGTGAGCCACATGACTCTGAATTGCAATTGGATGAGAAAAGTCTCTGTCAGCCACGTGCCCCCGTACAACTAGGGAATGGAAGGAGACGTTATCAGCCATGTGAGCCAGAACCAGAAGCAAATGAGGGGAGTTGCTATCAGCCACGTGGCCCAGAGCAACAAAGGAACTTGCAGAGTCATGGCCAGCCACGTGAGCCTGAGCAACGAGTAAAAGAGGGGAGTCGCTCTCATCTACCTGAGCAGGTACAACAAGGGGATGCACAGTCCCGTTATGTGCCCCTCGAGACTAGACCACGAGCACATGATGGAAGTCGCCGTCAGCTGCAGGAACCCGAGATACAGCATTATGAAGGGAATCGCCATCAGTCACAGAACCCGGGACAACAAGGGGACGTGAGAAGCCACTATCGGCCACGTGAGCCAGCACAGCAAGTGCACAAGGGAAACCGCCAAGAGCTGCATGAATCTGAAACACAAAAGGGCGAGGGGAGCCAACGTCAACCTCGAGAGCCAAAAGAGCAAGTCTATGAGGGAAGCCACTGTCCGACGCCCCTCTGTGACCCTGAACCACAAAGGGCCGTGCAGAGCAGCGGTCAGTCACGGGACCCTACTCCACAACAGGAGGAGGTGAATTGCCATCAGCCACGTGAGCCTGAACCCAGGGGGGTTGCAGGAAACGTCCATCAGCGCCATGAGGTGTTGCCACCAAGGGATGACCAAAGCCTCCTACCGCCAGATCAGCCTGTGCCCCAGCAGGGTGATAGCAGTGATGACCCACAACCTGGGGTCAGACCTCATGACCGAAGCCTCTCAAAACCCCTGGAGCCCGAACGCCAAGGTAACGAGAGGACCCAACGCCAAACACTTGAGCCTGAGCGCCGAGAGGCTGAGAAGAACGGCCAACGGCCCTACGCTCCTGACCCAAAGAGGGACAATGAGATCTGTCATCTGGTATCTGCCAAGCAAAGGGATGATGGAGGGAGGCAGCCCCAGTCACATGGAACCGAGCCACGAGGGGGCACAGGCACCCGCCTTCAACAATGTGAATCCGAAGCCCAGGGCAACACGGCAACCTCCCGTAATCCCCGGGAACCTGAAGCGCAAGGACCTGAGCGGGCTCGTCAGCCACGGTACCCTGAGTCACAAGGGGTCGAGAGCAGCCCCCGTGAACCACAGAAGGCTGCACCCCAAGAGGGTGAGAGGGACAACCAACCGCCCCAAAAAGCTGAACCCCAAGATGATGAGAGAAACAGGCCTCAGGCAGGTGAGGCTAAGCCATCGAAGGAGGAGGCAAGCCAGCGTGAGCCACACAATCCCAACTCAATGGATGACGACAGGAGCCGTGCAACACCCACACCTCCACCCACTGGAGATCCAGGCAGCCAGACTCAGCCACGGGAAGGCGAACCACGTGATGGGAGTCGCCATCAGAGCAACAGGCCTGAGGGCAGAGGGGATGAGGGGAGCCAGCCCCGAGCCTATGAGCCTGGATGCAGAGCAGGAGCCACAGTACCAAGCCAGACGCCAAAGTGCGGGCTGCAAGAGGGCGGGGGAAGCCAGCAACAACCATGGGCACTGGAAGCACCGGCAGAGGGAGGAAGCCGCCAGCAGCCGTCCCAGGGAGATGCAGCAAGCCAGTGCCAGCAGAAAATTGCACCTGAACAGGCTGAAGGCAGCCACCATCTGCCAAGGGAGCCTCTGGCACAGCTGCAAGAGGAAAGTCCCACTCGGGCAGCAGAGTCCCAAGAAGGGGAGCAGAGTCACCACCCTCCTGAACCCGTAGTCTCTCAGGAGAGGCTGGGGGACCCTAGTCTGGATGAAGCCAAGGCCTCCCTGCCTTGCAGTCCACTCTATGTGTATCTCCTGGAACAGAAGGCCGAGCAGCAGCTTTGCCCTGCACCAGCACCTCAGGAGCAGCCATAGGAGCTTGGAGGGCCAACAAGGCTATGCCTACTTTGTTCAAGGCAGTTGGCAGTTCTGCTTATCTGCCTTTGCTTTAGTATGCCCAGATCCTTGCTACTGCACTTTTCTTATTAGGTTTTGTAGGGTTTCTTCTGTCTAGCCTGCATGAGCTTCTTACTAAGTCTAACATGTCCAAGACACAGGGCTAGAGTATGCTTTGGCCATGGGTGGCATCTCCTGGGGTTTCACGCAGATCTTGGGATCCACAAGCTAACGAACGGGATGGAGCGGGCTCGATGGCTATCCGCGCGGGACAGAGAAGCATTCCAGACTAAAGACTTGCCGCCTCTCTACGTCACACTGACCCACCTTCCGGCCTGTCTACACTTGTGTCCGTCTGCATCCATCCACCCATCCTGAACCCTCCTACACCACTATCTTTTCTTTCTTTTTTTGGCCGCCAGTGTTCATATCGTGCTCAGGAGTGTGGTTCTGTGCTAGGCTGCTGCTTGTGTTGAGCCACACAAAATCTTCATCGAAAAGTCAGGCTGGCTGGAGGTCGCACCTCATCCAACCCCCTGCTCAAAGAAGAATCATTTCCATCTAAACCCTCCCATCTCGGTGTGTCTGTCAGTAATTGCTGGGCCTTGAAGTCTGGAGGCATTTAGGGTAAGAAGGAAGTATTTGATAGCTGTTAGCTCTACCCCCTGCATCCCCAGTGGCTAAGCAGACTTAGCTCCCATCTCCCCCATGTCTTGAGGCAGACGAATTATGCTCTGGGGACCGTCTCCTATTCCCGCTGCTCTATTGCATGAAAATTCCCAATAAATAGCTGATGAATGAGTTGACTGACTGCTTCTTTCAACCTGGTATCTTATATCCCAGAAGGCCGATGCCCACTTGGAAATAGCTTCACAACAACAAAGCTTATCTTGATTCAACGTCAGGCCCAGCAAACAAATGGACTGGGAGGTCTGGCCTTTATTTCCACTTCTGCAGTGACAGTGCAGGTCCCTGTGCCCTCCCATCCTGCATCTGTGAGCCCTGGGGAAGGACTCACTCTCCCACAGTACCCAGCACAGCAGGGCCTCAGTTGCTTATAATTATTCCCCTGATCTGTAAACCAAAGGGAGAAACGGCTCTTTTAGCCGGCAGAGGGAGCTCCTCATTAACAAGGCAGCAGGAGTGGAAATGATGATTGCCCAGGGTGATGCGGCGCCTGCCTGGCTCTGCCTGAAATCTGATCTGGGTATTCAAGCCAGAGCCTGCCCCTGTATCAGGGAAAAATCACAGTAAGAACAATAGGGCTGGCACGATGGCGGCACAGGGTGTGGCGCGGCTCCCAGAGCGGGCACAAAGAGCTCCTTGTTCGCTAACCCGTTCGCTCCTGGCAAGTCCGGCTTCCTCCCAGGTGTCCAACACTGGGCCCGAGGTCAGGGCTGCGATGCAGCAGGGCAGGGTGAGGCACTGCACGACGCACACAGCAACGATGCCCCAGTCAACAAGGGAAAAACGCTTCCCTCTTTCATGGCCACGCACCAGTCTCACTGGTTTTGGTCCTGAGCCAGGATTAGGTCCTGATCCTCAGCTCTCTGGGAAATCTGGCTGAGGATTTAGTTTTTCAGCCCTTCCCTTAAAAGCAGCATATTGTACTAGACTGACTCTTGGCCCTTCTCTCCAAGAAACGAGGAACGCAGCCGGGGAGCTGCATGGGTGCAAATGAAACATGCCTCCAAGGGCATGGTAGGGAAGTGGGTTTAGCACTTGAGCAGTAGCTCTCTCCCACATGCGAGAGGCACCCGGGGACCTGCTTTCCTTTGGGGTTGGCCCTGTAAACCAGGAGACACCACCCCAGCCAAAGGACAGCATGGAGAAGGCTTGATTCTTCCTTGCAAGCTGGAACACCTCTCTCTGCTCCTCCTTTGAATCCAGTTTCACACCAACGCTGGGCTCAGATCAGCACTTTTGCACTCAGACAGGAGAATCAGCTCAATCATGAGCACGTGCAGAGCTGTAGCAACCTGATGGGAGCCCCTCAGCATCCCCAACAAAGAATAAGCATCCTGGCCATGGCCTGGGGGGTCCCTGAAGCTGTTTCTAGGGTCGGGGCAGGGTCTCCTCTTGCAAGGCCCTTGAGCAAGAGAGGCAGGAAGCCCATTGCTTCAGGGAAGTTTGCATTCAGGTCGAAACCCACTGCGGCGCAGGGGCTAGGGCAAGCTGTGTGTCTAGGCTGCCTGCCCAGAATCAGGGAGGGATTCTGCTCGGGGTGAAACAAGGGAGGAGAGAAGCAAAGTGAGGAGCTGCAGTGAGATGAAAGCGGGCAGCTGCGTGCCAGGAACAGGGAGTGGCAAAAGCATGCAGGAGCAGAAGCGGCCCTGTGGGGCAGGTAAATGCTTCAAAACCAGAGCGAAGGCAGAGCTCTGAAGGCAGCTCTGGAAGAAGAGTCCAAGCCCACGACACGCTGGCCAACCACAGCCCCTGCCTGGGAAACAAACAGAGCAATAACTGTCTCACACCTGAGCTAGAAGAGGGTCAGAGAGGATCGGGCATTTGCCAAGGACTCAGGAGAGCTGACTCCAAACCCAGCCATGGGACCTCAAGCACATCACTCCCACTCTCCGTGCCTGTTTCCCTTCCCACCCTTTGTCTAAGCCAGGGGCAGGCAATTATTTTGGGTGGAGGGCCACTTACTAAGTTTTGGCAACCATCGAGGGCTGCATGACAGGCAGCTAGGGCAGATAAATATTAATTTTCTACATTTTTTAGGGGCTCCATGGGCCAGATAGAATGGCCTGGCAGGCCGCATCTGGCCCGCAGGCCGCATTTTGCCCACCCCGGTAAGCTCTGTGCGGGCTGGGGCTGTCTCTCACTGCACTGCGCAGCACCTGGCGCCATGGAGGCCTGATCTAAGCTGCATATTCTCAGTGTTGCAGTGACACCCATAAGGACAAATCTGCAGCCCAGGCTTTGCTGGTGGTACCTGGGGTCAGTGATTGCAGATCCCACGGTGTTGGCAGTCAGGTAAGGGGTGTTAAGAATTATCCAGGGAGCTCTCCCCCGACACCCGCAATCAATGGCTGGTAAAACCCCAGACCAGGCTTTATAAAACATTACACTGTGCTTCTTCCATGAGCACTGGTGTGTATGTGTACACACATTACATTGCACTTCTGCCATAAGCACGGGGAGGGGGCAGGGGGAGGTGTACACATTACATTACACTTCTTCCATGAGCACTGATGTGTGTGTATACACGTTGTACTGCACTTCTTCTGCAAGCACTGAGTGAGTGCGTCTGTGTACACATATTACACTGTGCTTCTTCCATGACAACTGGTGTGTGTGTGTGTGTGTGTGTGTGTGTGTGTGTGTGTGTGTGTGTACACAGTACACGACATTTCTTCCACAGGCACTGGGAGGTGCATGTGTGCATGTACACATATCCATGTGATACAGAAAAAGGAGTGACAACTGCCTCACCTTCATTAGAAACAGCCACTCATCTGCAGGTCATGCACCCTATGCAGCCCATGTCCTTTCATGAACACAGCCAAGGCCTGGGCTCCCAGAGCTGAACACCGGCCTCTAGCCCCGTTGCTGCTGCCCTGCAGGTCTTAGCCCCCTCTGCCTAGAATATAACCGGGGATGGCTACAGGGCATTATTATGTACAAATGGGGAAACTGAGGCACAAAGCAGGCCACCTGTGGGGAGAGAGGTGGGGGAGGCAATGACAGAGGAAGGAAAATGCACAAGAAAGAAAGGAAAAAAAGAAGAAAACTAGGGAGGAAGAAGAGAAGCAAAAAAAAGAGAGGCGGGAACAGTGAGAGAAAGCGGCCAAACCCCCCGCACGGCGCATTCCTGGGCTCTGAGATCGGCTTCGCAGGAAAGCAAGTTCAGATCTGAGTAAGCAGCAATTGCACAACCAGACGCGAGGGGTCTGTGAGAGCAGAGCAGCTGCCAGGGCGGTGGCTAGGCGAGGCTCTGCCCTCCGAGTAGATCTGTTCCCTAGCACTTGCCGTGCGCCGTTCCCCAGCTGCAGACATGGTGAGTTTGGGGCTTTGCCCCGAGGAGAGGGCAGGGGAGCAGGCAGGGGGCAGCTGTGCATGGAGGGGGGGAAAAGTCTTGCAGAGCTGGAGCTCCCCGCTCAGCAGTGGCCCTCACAGCCTGGGGAAAGGTGCCAGGACTGGGTGGACTGGCAGCAAAGGGTGGCACAGGGCACGTGGGGGCTTTGCAAGCTCCCTGCCCCTTGGTGTCTCCCCCTTCTCCCGTCCCATCCGCGCCCCCCAGTTCCAGCCGTGCCCATCCAGGCCTCCCAACCCTGACCCTCCGTTTCTGCACCTCGTCTCCTCCGTGCCGTGCCATGCCCTGCTACATGCATGCCCTGGTAGCTGCAATGTGCCCATTACCAGGGCAGCCAGGCTCCTCACTTCTCCCTGCCTGGGGCAGGAAGGGCTGGGTGGGGCGCGCTTCCTGTCTCGCTGGGCCAAAAATGGCAAAATTCATGGTCTGCGGGTTGCGGCAACGGAGCCCACAGGACCGGCGGTCGGGCTGGTTCCTGCCAGTCCCCACGCTCCTTGCACAATTCCCATCTTTCCTGGCCTCAGCCTGGCTTCCTGCCCCTTGTTGCTCGCCCCTTCCCCGCTTGGTCCTGGCTTTACTCCACATCACAAAGTCCCCACGCTCCCGGCCAAGGAGGCCAGAGAGAAGCCGCCTGGTGCTGGGAGACGCCAGCAGCTCAAGCCCAGGCCCCTTCCTCTCCCCATGGAGCAGGGGCAGATAGGGGGAGCCTGATATGGTACTCCCCACCGGGGGCCAACTGGATTCGAGGCCCCTCGAGGCTGCATACCATTCACATGGGGATGGAAGCAGGATTTGGGCACGGCTCTGCCACTCACCTCTGCCCCTGGAGCCCGCCAGGGCCCCACCACCCATCGAGCCCTCCCTTTTCCCACATCCTCATGGGATCCTGCTTCGGTCACATTCTTCCTTCCTGACTCAACACATCACGTGGCAAATGAAAGCGGAAAAAATGCATGTTCCCCCCCATCCCCCATAAGCAGGAGCTGCAGCCAGAAACCACTAGCAGGCAGGGGAGGCAGGGACTGGGCTGCAACTGGAGAGGCCCCGCTGCATCCCACGCGCACCCTGGGGGCACAGCAATTTCCCAAGGTGGCCAACTACGCCCCGTGCAGCACCTAGACAGGGGATCCTCCTGCTCCAGGCCCCAGGGTGCGTGGGAGCCCTTCCAAATCACAGCCGTGATGCCCTTGCCCTGCAGGGGTGATGCTGCAGTGGCTTCTGCCCTAGTAACAGGTCTGAAAGGCAGAAATCTGCTGTGGTGGTTGTGACAACAGTGTCCAAGCAGACAGGACGCGGAAGCCACAGGGTTGCAATAGGAAGGGGAAGGCGTTTCCTCCCTGCAAGCACCGTTATAACCACTGTCCTGAGGCACAAGCAGGTGAAAGAACCCAGGAGTCTGGTCCCCACCTCCTGCTTTAGCCATGAGGGTCGTGCCTCTGCTCTCCAGGGTCTCTCGGTCCCCCCACCCATCAAGCCCCTGGAGCTTGCTCCCCCGCACGGCTGCAGGGTGGAAGGAAGCACATTGTGAAGCCAAGGGTGGGGGCTGCGTGCACGGGGAGCCCCATCTTGCCCCCTACTCACAAGCGCTCCCTTGTACCTGCAGTCGAAGGTCCCGGTTGCACCCACGGAGACGGAGCGCTGCATCGAGTCCCTGCTGGCCGTCTTCCAGCGCTACGCGGGGAGGAGCGACAGAGACGAAACGAAGCTCTCCAAAACGGAGTTCCTGGCCTTCATGAACAGCGAGCTGGCCTCCTTCACCAAGGTGAGTAGGGCCACGCCAGCCTGGCCAGGCCTGGAGCAGGAGGGAAGCATCCCGGTACTGAGTCACCGCAGAGCCGCTGGAGGGGAGGGTGTGGCTGCTTGGGAACCAACAGCCCTTTGGGACTCTGAGGTGCCCTGCACCCAGGAAAGGATCCTGGCTCCTGCTCCCCCAGGACAGCCCATTTGCAGGCCCATTTGCAGGGCAGAGCAGTGGCCTCTGAAGCCCACTGCCACCCAAATCCAGAGCAGACAGTAAGGCAAGAGACATCATGGGCTGGACTTGGCTCCCGTGGGGGCCTGGGGGTCCCAAAGCCCCAGGAGAGGTGCCCAGATGCCCGGGTGATGGGCCCCACCGGGGACCCTAATGATCACCCTCCCCTGCTCCTTCACAGAACCAGAAGGACCCGGCCATCCTGGACCGCATGATGAAGAAGCTGGACTTGAACTGCGATGGGCAGCTGGATTTCCAGGAGTTCCTCAACCTCATTGGAGGCATCGCAGTGGCCTGCCACGATGCCCTGTGTACAGGGGGTCCCGGTGGCCCCAAGGGTCCCAGCTGCCCCAAGGGTCCCAGCGGCCCCAAGAAACTGTGACCCCTTCTCCCGGTGCCCTGCACTCGCCCCACAGCAAACATTCCACAAAGCACCTGAGCGAGACCAAGACAGAGCTGGAAACCCTCCCGACCCCGCGACTTTGTTTTAATAAAGTGATGGGATGAAACTCCCCGGCGGGTGTGCTTCTTTCCCGCACAATGCGTGCAAGGGCACAAGCATGGGCCTGCAGGTCACAAGCCCCAGTCCTCTGCTCTGGACCCACGGGTGAGCTCCTGCCTCTGCAAAGCAGGGGGCTGATGTGAATTTCCCACCCTAGGCAACACGTGAGGAATTAGCAACAGCTCTAGGAAACCAGGGAGGTTATTTTACAGGCTCTATTGAAGCATGAAGGAACTGGGGGGGGGGGGGGGGGGGAGGGGTTGAGAAGCAGGATAGGACCTCCAGGCACTTTTCCCACCCCACCAGTGGTAGAGCTGCTGCCGCAGACACAGAAGGCGAGTGCTGCAGCTAGCGCTGGTGCATGGGGAAGGCTGAAAGGAGCTCTCACCAGACCATTGCTGCTCCCTCCTAATCTCCAAACCCATTCACGGCTGCACAGTGATCACCCAGCCTGCCCCACTAAACAGGCTGGCAGGTTTCACCCTGCCAAGCCCAGACTCTCTGGAGCAAAACTTGGTGCTCTGCGGTGCTGCTGGTCCCTTCAACGCCCCCACGAGTCACTTCAGGGTGAAAATGCACTTCAGTTCTACACTCAACAAGTGGAAACACATGCCCCTTTGAGTCTCCACCGGTGCGGCTGAAGGCATGACAGGGGTCTCAGCTAGTTAATTTACTTTATTACAGTGAGGAGGAGACAAGGCTGGGGGAAGCTGGGAAGGACAGAACAGCCGAAGCCCTGGGATTCTGAGCCAATCTTTGCTCCCTTCGCACAACACCCACATGCCCCTTTGATCAGGAATTAAGACATTAGGAGAGCAACCCCTGCTGATGGTCATGAAGTGCCCGGGTCCTCTGCTCAAGGCAGAGAGGGTTCTTGCTGGGCTCGTGAACAGGCTGTACAGAAGCAGCAGCAAGTGGGGCATTGGGATTCCAGCTCCCCAGCTATTTTCATGTGGCACCTCTGTGCATCAGGGTGAGAATAATGCTGCCCAGCCTCTTGTGGCATGTGGCTACAGGGCACTGCAATCTTCTGCTACCTGCAGGCAAACACAGCTGCAGCTGCTCCGGGAGAAAGAACCCCAGGTTAATGGTAGTCACTGTGGGAATGGGGCGAGGAGCATGGTGAGGACGGTCCTCTGTGGGGCAGGGAGAGCGGGCATTACACACAACAGCACATTCACAGTAGAGGCGAGAGCTCCAAGCATGGCAGGAAGGGAGGAGCCAAGGGGGAGGTTTCAGCTCGCACATCCCTCTGATTAAAGGTCCTGTCGAGCCAGCACAGGACAGGGCCTCAGCGGAACTGCAGGGGACTGATGCGCAGCCCGATGACATCTTTGCCGATCTCTGTGACCTGGGGAGCAGAAGGGAGAAGAGGTCAGTGGTCAACAGCAAGGCAACAGGGCTGGCACAGAGGCTGCCGTCAGCGCCTGCTACGGCAGGGTCCATGTGGCTGGCCAGCACAGGCTCCTTTCCTTACCGTGGTGACACGGCAGATCTGGCCCTGGTACTCAGGGTAGTAGCAGGCCCCGCTGAGCGGGCACTTCTCCACGGGCTTGCCACGGTAGATGGGCCGGTAGGAGGCAGCGCAGATGTCGAAGGGGTTGTGCATGTCATAGTTGAGCTGGTAGGTGTCGGTGGGGTTCTTCTCACAGGCAGACAGGATCTTGCGAGTCTAGGAAGGGGGAAATGCCTCAGCCATGAACAGAGGAGCTGCTGCTGACTGTCCATGGCAGGAGCTACCTAGATGGGCTGTTCCACCTGCTTCCCAAGCAGCAGTGTCCTCCCAGGACCCCAGGCAGACACAGGAACATCCCTCCCACTCAGCATGGGTCCTCTGCCGGAGACATACAGCCTCTGCCCCCAAGATGAGGTAAACAGACCAAGCCAGCCTAGAGCTCAGCCTGCACTCATGGGGGGGGGTCCCAGGGTCGCCACTTCTCTGTGATCCACAAACTCCTGCTCAGAACGCAACCACACACGTACCTGCTGGGCCACCTCGGGCTTGGGTCCCAGCTCCAGGAGGCGGCGCGCAAAGGTGGCAGCTGTCTTGAAGTTCTTGAGCTTGAAGAAGAGGTTGAGAGCAGTGCGGAGCACCAGGATCATGTGTACAGGCTGCAGGTTGGAGTGGGTGAAGTAGGCGGCGGTCTGTGGGAAGAGAGAAGCCAGCGATCAATCAGAATTACTGCCTGCAGCAAGGGCAGCAGCCCTGCCCAGCTGAGTACAGGCCCTGCCACTGCAGCGGCTGCAGAACAGCCATCTCTGGCTGGCTTGGGGAGAAACCTGCCCATTGGCCTGGTAACAAGATGGCCCAGGTACATGCTGTTATCAGCGTCCCTCAAAAGCAGGCGATCCCCCTCCCAGCCTGGCTTGGGAGACAGCTCGCTGTAAGGGTCTCTTGGAAATCAAGGTAAAGTGACTCACCCAGTCATACGGGGACACTGACCTCAGGGCTCTCAAGTCCCTCTGTCATGGGCCTCACCATCCCACCCCAGCCCAGGAGCCTGCAGCATGTTGAGGGGGAACAGCTTTTATACCTCGCAGATGCGCTTCTGCTGCTCCAAGGTCTCCTTGGGGAGCTTCTTCCTCTCAATCTCCATGGAGAGCCCCACGATGTACTCCCGGCAGATGGCAATCAGCTGCTGGGCCTGTGAGGAGGAGGAGGAGGAGGAACAAAGAGCGAGTCAGGCACCACTCACCCCCTGCCTTTCAAGAGGATGGATGTGGGGGGTGGGCAAAGTGGCACCTCACCTCGGCAATCTCTTGCTTGTTGTCCACCACAAGCAACGGCACGCTCAGCAGGATGGACCGGAACTTCTCCACTGCCTCCTCGAATTTGCCGGAGGTGGTGAGCTGGTAGCAGAGCTGCAGGCGCTGGATCAGGTCATTCAGCTTCAGGCCAACTGCCGGGACTGCGTTCTTCAGGGTAGCTTCCTTCCTGAAGGTGGGAAAGGGAAAAAAGGCTTTGGTCTCACAGGACAGGAAGCCAGATCATGGCAGAAGAGGTTGCCTGGCTGCACCAGGAGAACCAACCAGAAAGGACGTGGTGACCAGCCCTAGGAAGGAGAGGGAAGGGACAGGATGGGATGAGATCCAAAGGAAGAGGGAGGCAGGTACCTCACTACTCACCAGTTGCGATGCGGGTATCCATACATGGAGGGGAGGCAAGGCAGGGCTTGGTAGGTGGTGCGGCCCCGGGCATAAGTCTGCAGGAACAGTTGCTTGTAGGGGCCGAAATTAGTCACTCCCACCTGGTCGTGAAGGAGCTGGAGAAGAAAAGATGCACTTAGCCACAGGGTGAGAGCGGTCCATGCCTGTGCCCCGCCACCAACCGCTCCATCTCAGCCAGGGGACCACAGAGACAGTCTCAACCCACAGGAATCCCCACTTCATACCCAAGATGCTGAGGGAAACAGCTCAGGACATATACTGAACCTGCGGCAGAGACTGGAACACCACCAAGCTTTAGCCACAAGACTTCCTTTCTTTGTAATGGGACTATGAGCTCCCAGTGCAGCAGAGAAGGACCGAGCCCTTCCTCCCTGTTAACACCCCAGCATGGGATGGGACCCCTGACTCCATCCTTCAGTCTCAAGGGACACCAAACTATGGCACAGTCAGTATATCAGGGCCTCAAACACCCTGCATTCACCACACCATCCTCACCCACTGCCCTGCACTGGAAGGGGTCACGAACAGAATGAATATATTGGTGGGGGAGAGGATCCCTGGTGTAACTCACCCTCATGGCCGTCTCAAATGAGCCAGCCAGGACATGATCAACAGGCAGCTGTGAGTTGTTGCACCAGACCTGACGGAAAGCAGAAATGCATGATGGGGGCAGCTCTGGGAGCCACCCCCACCCACACAGCAGGGCTCCAGCCAGCATCCTGACAGAGTTCCCTCACCATGCTCCCAACTGATAATCCAGCATCACACAACAGGGGTGTGCAAGATCATTTCAGAGCAAGACAGAAAAAGGTCTGTCCCAGTACCTGGGCCGGACTGGTGCCCTTGGTGGGTGGCACAAAGAACCCGTCCTCTGCTCCTCCTGCTGGCCCAACAGGGACGTCCTGTGGAATCAAACAGGCATTGATCAGCTCCTGAGTGCTGTGGACACACACAAGCCACACCAGGCAAAGTGCCTCTGCAGCCTTGGAGTCCACCACGCAAGGCCAAAACAGGTGCAGGGCAGACCCTGGTGCAAGTTCACCCCCAAGTTGCCCGGTCAAAGGGCTCCAGGCCTGATCTCCAGAATCACTTTTAAGCAGGAGGAGGGAGGATCAGCCTCCACAGTCAATCAGATGTGGGACCCTGTCAATACATCCATTGGGAGACCGGATGGGGAACAGAAGTGGAAATGAGTGAAGAACTGGACTGGCTTGTCTCACAATCCAACAGCCACCAGAGCCCAGTGACCCTTCCTTCCTTCCTAGGGATCACTGCAACTGAGCCACGAGCTGCTGCCCAAAACCAGTGCCTGACCTCACAGCCCCATACCAATTCGGGGGGAAGGTCCAAATCCTCTTCAACTTCCCATCCACCTCCTTCCTCCTGCCCTTTCCCGACGGCTTCATCTCCAAAGCCATCCGCAGCATCCACAAAGCCATCTGCAGGACAGAACAGAACCGCAGTCAGCGCCTGCTTGCTGGAGGCTCCCACACTCCCGCTGTGCCCAGGCAGACTCACCTTCATCCAGCTGCAGCTCGGCATCCTCCCCCCAGCCCTCCGTGCCAACTGTGTCAATGTCGATATCAGCAGCCATTGCACCTCCTTTGCCTAGGAGAAGATGTCCGACAAGGTGTCAGGCAGGCCCCACCACAATCCAGCTCCTGCCACCAAACCAGGCCACAGGAAAGCTCACAGACACCTGGATGGTGGGTGAAGGGTGCCTAAGAGTTTCCCAGGGATGGCTTTAGCAACATCATTAATGGAACCAATGGGAAGGCAGGGGTGTAAGAACAGGACTGCTGCAGCCACCGGAGGGAAATTTAGCTTCATGTTTCCCAGTCTGATTAAAGGAGCTCCCAAGTACCTTTGCTTGCGATTGTTCCTTCAAAGAATCCTTTGGAGACAGTAAGCAGTGGCCAGTTTGTGTCTAGAGGCATGACGGGAGCAGGAGGCTGGAGCAGCTGCGCGTCGGGGTCAATATCTGGGATCTGCTCAGAGAAAGCGAAAGGGAGAGAATCACCTGCAGGCCACAACAGGAAGACCTCTCATTTCAGCCTCAGGGAGAAGGCTGCTACTCCAGGAGAGTGCTGGCTACAGCTGCATCCCCATGAGCATCGAGGCCAGCTACCACTGCCACCCTCTGCCCAAACCAGACAGAGCTGGGAAATGGCAGGAAGTGCCAACCCGTTTACTGACCGTTTCCTTCTCGGGGTCAAACGTCTCCTTCAGGCTCTCAGCTTCCTCGTCCAAGCCATGGGTGGCAGCTGTGAGGTAGGCCAGGGACTCTGCAAAGGCACAGACCACCTATGGCTCTGAGGATTCCCATGCATGAGGATTTCCATGTGTGATACACACACAGTGCCTGGAGTGACTGTGCCAGTGCCTGCCTCTGGTCTCATTGTCACGGTGACATTCAAAGGAGATCAGCAGCCTGCACAGAGGTATTTTACACCCCCCCAGCAGCAATGAAGTTAGGGGCAGGTAGGGTGTGCGCACACATACACAACAGCGGTCTCTAGCAATCAAAGGAGGTCTCAGGACCATTGATTTCGGTTCCCAGCTGTCAGATTCGCTGTGTGACTGTAAACAACTTTCTCGCTGCTCTGTGCCTCAGTTTCCCCAATTTAAAAGTTTGGGATGACAATGCATTTGTGAAGTGCTTTGAGCAACTCAGAGGGCATGGGGAGGGGGATGCAGTAAGGGGCACACCCACTGCCCATACATGACTCTCTTGGCATATCATGCCTAAGTGGTCATCTGTCCCACCTTGCAGGACACGTGGTGTCTTCCTTAGCCATAGCTCTATAGTTTCATAATTTCATAGTAGGTAGGATCACAAGGGACCTAAGCAGATCATCAAGTCCGACCCCCTGCCATGGCAGGAAAGGATGCTGGGGTCACACAACCCTGGCAAGATGTCTTATCTAGCCTCCTTTTGAAGACCCCCAGGGTAGGAGCGAGCACCACTTCCCTTGGAAGTTGGTTCCAGATCCTAGCCGCCCTGACCGTGAAATAGCGCCTCCTGATATCTAGCCTGAATCTACTCAGTCAACTTATGGCTGTTATTCCTTGTTACTCCTGGTAGTGCTCAGGGGAACAGGGACTCTCCCATTGCCTGCTGGTCCCCCTTGGCCAGTTTGTAGACTGCCACCAGGTCCCCTTTCAGCCTTCTCTTGTGGAGGCCGAACAGGTTCAGGTCCCGTAGCCTCCGCTTGTAGGGCCTACCCTGCTGCCCCCTGATCACGCGAGTGGCCCTTCTCTGGACCCTCTCAATGCTGGCCACATCCCTTCTGAAGTGCGGCACCCAGAACTGGACGCAGTACTCCAACTGCGGCCTGACCAGTGTTGCATTGAGGGGGAGGATCACCTCCTTGGACCTGCTCGTGATGCATCTGTGGATCCATGACAAGGTGTGGTTAGCCATACTGACCGCGCCCCCACATTGGCGGCCCATGTTCATTTTGGAATCAATGACACCAAGATCCTTTTCTGCCTCTGTGCTGACTAGAAGGGAGTTCCCCAGCCTGTAGGTCTGCTGCTGGTTCTTCCAGCTGGTACCCTGCACTTGTCAGTATTGAATCCCATCCTGTTCTTCTCCACCCACCCCTGTAACCTGTCTAGATCTAGTTGCAGCCTGTCCCTCTCCTCCAGCGTGCCCACTTCTCCCCACATTTTAGTGTCATCCGTGAATATGAACAAGGTGCTTTTCACCCCCTTGTCTAAGTTGCTGATGAAGATGTTGAACAGTGCAGGCCTGAAGACTGAGCCCTGGGGGACCCCACTGCCCACATCCCTCCAGGTCGAAAAAGACCCATCCACCACCACTCTCTGGGTGCGGCCCTCCAGCCAAATTGCGACCCATCTGACTGTGTAGGCATCGATGCCACAGTCACCTACTTTCTTAATGAGAATGGGGTGAGACAGTGTCGTAGATCCCACGTGGGAAATGGGAGGGACGGATATGGACTGCGGCATCTCTCCAACCCCAGGAAGTGAAGGCTCAAACAAGGCCAGTGCTGCCATACTCACTCTGCCCACAGTTCTTCAGGATCCTCACTCTCTCTGCCACGTCTCCGAGGTACAGGGCATTCTGGTAGTGGCCACTCATGTCCTTACGGATCTCAGCTAGAGCAGGGAACACAGCAGTCACCACCCCCTGAAACTCTCCACCATCCCCAAACTGCTGACCCTGTCCTCCCCCTGGGGCTTGACTCGGTTCTTCCTGTCCCCTATCCGCCCCACTGCCACACAACCCACCAATTTTCATCATCTTCCGGAGCTTCTCCAGGTTGCCTGTGATGAGATAGAGGAAGGAGAGCCGGTCGAAATTTTTGGTGCGCTGGTAGCACATTTCCACGATCTGATGGTTCCCCTGCAGCAAGGCTACCTCGCCCAGCTTCTCCCAGCAGTTCTTGTCATCCAGAGCCTTGGCTGCTTCCAGGGCAATCTGACAAAGCATGGGAGAAATGGAAATGGACATGAGAGCAGAGATGCCAGAGGAACCCAGCAGAGGCATGCAATGGCTGGGTGCCAGCCTGGGGCTGAAAGGAGCAGGTTCGATTCCCCACTTCACAAAACAGGCCCAGTGTGACCCTGAACAAGTCACTCAGCAACCCAGATCCTTCCTTGTAAGGTAGGGAAAAAAACCACTGACAGCCTCATGTCAGGCTTGCAAAGCTAAATACAGTCTGGCAGAGACTTCCAGTGAAAATTTGGAGGGGCACCGGGCTGTGCTCTCCACCATGGGGCCATGTAGTTATTGAACATCCAATAGATTCCTATCTCCTCCTAGTCCCCAGGTGCAGGATCTACGATTCACTGCTCCAAGAACGTCAAATACAGAAGATGGACTGTTGCCCCCTGGGACCTGCATATTAGGGGACTGCCACTCAAGTGTCAATGCAGGGCTCTGGAGACCACACCTGTGTTACAGGGTCTCCACGAGGGAAGCAGAGGTTTTCCCCCAGCCCCAGGACCCATCTCCAAAGGCAGGATTTGAGAGTGAGAGGTGCAGGCAGACACTTCCCTTTTTTCCCCATCCCAGCCCAGGCAGCTGCCTCACCTCAATGTTGCCACACTCCAGGGCCAGGCTGAAGCGGGTCTTTTCATCCTTGACAAAATGCAACGCCACCTCAGGGTAGCCCTTCTTCTGCAGGTAGGCAATGATGGACTGGCCCACCAGCTTGGCATTCCTCACCATGTGCAACACCTAGTGAAAAGGAAGCCAGGCAGAGGGAATGAGAATGCCACAAGGCAAGGACTCACCTATGCTTTCATATCAAGATTGACAGGTGTCAGGCTAGCCCTCCAGACCCTCACCTCATCATACTTCCTGTTGATCAGGGCCAGCTTGAACTTGAACTCAGTGGGGTCAATGGTCAGGACCCTGGGCCGACACTCCCTGTCCAAGCAGTACACGTTGTTTCCCTTCACGCGGGTGACATAGATCGGCAGGTCCAAGGTGCGGATGATTCCATGGTCCCTAAAGCCAGGACAAGATGGACCTGATGAGAGTGCGGGGTATACCCGGAGCTTCCAACGCCAGTTAAAACCACACCCTCCTGGTTTTAATCTGAGTTAAGACCCACATCAGTGCATAAGCCCTGAGCTCCAGAGCTCGGCAGGTGCTCCACAGAGCAGACTCACCCAGTGGTAACAGCGTATTTGATGTGGTTGCTGGTGGTATAGATGAAGACTCCGCTCTCATCCCAGGCACCGCTCTTGACCCGGATATTTTCGTGAATGTTACACAGGGACTCCAGCTTCCTGTTGCAGATCATGATGGCTGGAAGGAGGGGGCAACCCAGATGGAACAGTGAGAGATCCCACATTCCCTGAATTTTTATATTTCTGCTAGAGTTACACCAGCATGGGCTAGCTACAAAGACCCAGGCACCAGTGAGATTGGCACACCTGACACCAATTAATGGTCTCTCCCATTTCACCATGCAAAGCCAAACTTCAGTGCCCTTTCCTTTTCTGGATCAATCTCCTACAAATCCTTTTCCAGAGAACTCAGCCCAAATCCCCTTCAACAGACAAGAGTTCCTTTTCTCCTTCCACATAAGTAGTGTTGCTCCTTCAGCCTCAAGCCAAACCCAGAGAGTCAACCAAGGCTGGGAGCCACAAGTAGGGATGATAGGTCCAGAAACAAAAGCATCATGCACTTAACTTCTCCCTTTCTATTCTGGTCTGCTTTTCTTAGTGCCCATCACTGGATGCCTTACCCAGACAGAGCACTGAGACACTTGAGGGGCCAGCTCTCCAGAGAGAGAACTGAGCAGTGAGGAGGTAGAACTGCCCAGCTGTATCTGGGGAAGCTACCAGCTGGCAGAAGGAAGTGCATCTACTAGTCGACATGGGTGGAGCTGCCCTGAACAGAAGGCTGAGCATCCTGAACAGGTGACCATAGGAAGAAGCTGCCTTACCATGCTTAGCCAGCAGAGCCACATGGGACATGTCAGCTGACCAGATAACATACTTCACCTTGGAGATCTTCACTGAGGCTAAAGTTCTGCAGGGGAGACAGTGATAGCATTAGTCTTCCTATGAAGCCCTTTCACAGGCAGGGTCTATTAACACCCACTGCCAAACACCATGGGATCTAATTTCCAGAACACTAAAACCCTTTTACACTGTTCTGGCTCCACAGAAGTGCATCAGAGTGAGATTAGACTGAATTTACTCTGAAGAGCAGTGCCAAGATGTACACCCCGGGTCCATCCTATCAAGAAAAAGCCTCCCTGTGATCGCTAGCACAATGGCCGAGGTATAAACTGCACCATTACTTTGCTTTTGCTTTGATCCAAACCACAGTGAACTCAGAGTGCAATGTGACACAGCCTGCAGCTGGGGCGACATGGTGAGTGCATTAATGACTGTGGCTTGTCCCCAGAGGATGCACGCCAGCAATATTACCAGATTCTGGCTCTCCCAGTAGAGAGGACCTTACCGCTTCTGCTGCACGTCGAACAGGGTGATGGAGTCAGCATCCCTTAGCAGCAGGTTCCCAGTGCCAGCATAGAAAATCTCGTCGCAGTTTGGCACCTGCACCTTCTTGGTGATCTCGTTCTTCAGGTTCTTGATTAGGATCTGTCATTGGAGAGGGCGGAGAGGGTCAAGAGCACAGAGGTTCTTGGTTAGTTCGGGAAACCCAAAAGTCTTCTTTCCCCAACGAAAAATCAAGTCTCCTCACAGCCCTAAGAGTAGTAAGCATTTGGTCTACCTAGCAGTAAAAGCAGGGATGCGGGAAGGTCTGTGATGGGAACTGGAAAGAGAAACTTTTCCATCCACCTGCTAGTTTATCAGAGTGAAGAGAATCTATTTTTTCCCCTCATATCCTCACTACACCTGTGTATTGTGATTTTGGGTGAAGAAGAGGGGCAGCGAGACACTTCTCATCCTCAAGTAGTAAAACTCAGTCTTGTCGCTATTAGCAAACTGGTAATTTCTCCATGCAGGTTATGTGAGAAGATGGATGGAGAAAGGTGAAAAGGTGTATGGATGGATAAGGGTGGAGAAACAGAGAAGGGCAGGTGGAATAAAAGGAGAGAGAAAATTAAAGGTACTGAAAAAGGACAACACAGAGAAACAAACAGAAGAAGGAAGCCAGGAAAGAAAGAGTAATAGAAGCAAACTTGTGACATTACTAAGCAGTAAGTACATTGATCGTGATATAATTAAATACAACAGGAAACAGAACTTAACAGATTTATTTTATGAGGGTGGTAGAGAGGCTCAAGGGGTTTTTACTCCTTGAGGTCTGGGGAAAATGTCAGTAGCCCCAGATGACCATTTGCTGCACACCCCTTCCTCAGCTATTGAGGACAAGTTTTTAAAAATCAAAACTTGCTTTTTCATCCTTGATGCAACAAAACCAGCCTGGCTGATGTCACTGTCCAACGGTGCTTCCTTTAATCTCCTGCATCACTTCCTCTAGTCTACTGTTTGGGTTTCCAAGGGGGGTGGGAGTTTACACTTGTATAACAAAGAGAGTTGACCAGAAATGGAAATCATGAAAATGTTCCAATATTAGCTTTTTTAACCTTCTTTTTCACCTGACTCAGAGCCCCTTCTCCCTGACTGTGCCCTGCCAAAACCCCAAGACCTCCAACGAACTGGTCAACTTCACTTCCGCCCCTCTCCCAGATATCCAAACAATGCGGAGCGTAGTTAATGATGACCTAAGCGCGCCCCTTACCGAGTGCATGCGATCCAGGACTGCAAAGCGGTTACGAGCTACCCACACAGCTGTCAGCCCGGAGGAGCGCTTCCCTTCAGGGGCTGGGGACAGCAAAATGCAGGCAGTGAATAAAACCTCTGGCAGGTGCCGACAGAGGCACATTAGTCAGTCTTGTTTGATTCCATCTTGGCTCTGTTAGATCAGCTGCTTCCTACTAATTCATGTTTAACCTGAGGCTATTCGCAAGATTCATTTCCTCCCCTAACACCCTTTCAGAGCTCTCCGTGGCCAGTGCCAGCCCCTCTCTCTAGCCAAGGCACAAGACGAGTGGTTGCCTGTACAGCCAACGCCACCACTTGGCACAGAAGCAGGCCATCCTGAGTGACAGCACAGTCTGTCAAGCTAACGAGCAGAGCTTTGCTGGCCAAACACACTGAGCAGCAAGGGTCCCGGCTTCAATGTAAGCCTCCTCCCCCGTCCCTGCGGCTGCTACCCAGCATAACGAGCTGGAGGAGAAAGGATGCACTTCCCCCGGTGCGCAGCTGTTCCCTCCGCTTTAAATGCTAATATAAAGACAGGGCTGCATGTGTCAGAGGCACAGAGCAAACTGTACCACAGGACATGGGTCAGATGAACCCACAACAGGCATCCTCCATACTAAAGGATGGGGAAGCAGGCCTGGAGGGGACAAAGTAATGCATGTATGGTAAAACAAAACGGTTTCCATCTTGAGACACGTGCGTCTTGTGGGAATGCACTGAAGACGCCTGGGTCCAAACCAATCCCAGCATTAGTGTGACCCCATCACTCATCAGCAGGCCAACACCAGAAGGGGCATCAAGTCACAGGTATACACCCCCTAGAAAGGAAGAGGGCTGCATGGTTAGAAGCAAGGCTGGAGACCTGGGATTTCTTCCCAGCTCAGCTCAGCGGTTTCCCTGGGGACAGAGAGCCATCACGTTTATCCCCATTTTTATGGTGTGTTAGCTCAGGTTATTACTGGCTTCTCTCAGTCACAAGTGAGGAGCTTCATTAAGGAATGGAGATCCTCAGCCTCCTGAAACGTGGGTATCACTAAATCATTTTCTTTACAGCAAAAGAAATGACTTCCTCCAAGGCTGCTAATACCCTTCTCTAGCTCAAAGGCCTGCACTTACGGGAGACTTAACAGAAGAGCTCAACCTCACACAGCATATTTTCTGCTGGGCAGTGCATGGTGGGGAGTAGAAGCAGTTTGCTATGGAGAACTACTCTGGGTGGAAGTTTTGGTTAGATATTAGGGAAAAAAATTTCACTAGGAGGTAGTAAAAGTCTGGAATGGGTTACTCAGAGAGGCTGCGGACTCTCTATCCTTGGGAGTTTTTAAGACCTGACTAGACAAAGCCCTGGCTCTGATGATCTAGTTGGGGCTGGTCCTTCTTTGAGCAGGGGGTTGGACTAGATGTGACCTCCTGAGGTCCCTCCAACCTTCATTTTCTATGATTCTATGAATTATCCTAGGTGCATGTATCCGTTGAGTTTAGATAACTGCTTTGTGAGCACCAAAGTCAGAGGTTCAGTCTCCCAAAGAGGACTTTGGTATCAAGATTACTCTGAGCATTTGCCCTGTGGATCCCGCAAGCCACTTGTCACTTCAACACCTCTTGACCAAAATGAACACAAACTTGAATTATGTTCTGTATTACTCAACCGACTTCTAATACCACTAGGGGACTAAAAACAGCCCCCTTTTGATTCCCATCTCTGCTACCCGCCAGCTGACTTCATTGACAATGCTCTTCTCCCCATTAGACCCGCAGAAACCAGTAAAGCAGCTAATGAGCAAGTTGAATTCTAGTCTGCCTCATGCATCATGCCCCGACACTGCCAGCAAAACACTCATCGTAGAATCTTTACGGCTGTGATGACAAAGGCAGGCAGAACCCAGCTGGAGTCTCAGATCCCAAATGGAACTTGTATTTAGGAGGGAGAAAAAAAAATCATGTTTTGACTTGTAAATTGAGTGAAGCCGATCTGAAATTGGACTGAGAGAATGAACATTGGACCCTGGCAGTGTCACTTTTACAGCCACTTCTCAGAGTATAAAGCCTCTTTGAATAGAACATATCTGCTCAAAATCCATCTACACTGACAAGCCAGGGAGGCTGCCTGCTGTGTCAAAAGGGAAAAAGGAAAGTTCCTAATAACTAAATTATAAAATATATATTTGCAGCAGTAAAGTTTGGGATGAACATGAATTTTTCAAGTCAATGTGGCCTGTGATATAGTAAGCCCAGTGCCTGCCAAATGGTGTGCACTGTACAGGCTATGGGAAATGTGGAGAAAGAGTCCAACATGCAGGCTTGGAAGAACAATGTTCTTCGCAGTGGGAGAGTGGATATGGAGACTGATCAGGAACAAAGCAAATCAGCCCAGGCCTACCGTCAGGGTTCTGCGAGTCTGCATCCTTGGGGATGGTGTAGAGGTCATAGGTGCTGTTCTCCAGGTTGCTGGCTCTCTAAGGGAAGAGAAACATGGGTATGGACTTCCCTGTTGCCCACTCATCCACAACAACATTCTTGCACTAGCATTTCAGCGTTAACCTCCTTAACACTTTGAGAAAGGAAACCAATGAACCAGCGTGACAGCAGCCAACAGTAAAGCACTGCTAAAAGGGCAACTCATGCCTACAAACACCTGGTGAACGAGATGGTTTTATGGCTATGCAGAGATGACCATCAAAACTGGGAAAGAGAAACCACTGTAAAGAATAACATGACAGCTTGAAAGGGTACAGAGGAGGCTGAACATCCCTTTAGCTCAGTGCAGCAAGAAAAGGGCAGTGACATCAAGCACAGAGTTAAAAAGCAGCTTTAAGCAAATGCCCACGTTGATGGCTGACACCACTCTGCTGAGGAAGGACATTTCTGATGCCAGCGGGACAGGGCTTAACACTGAGATCAAGTTAGTTTCTCCACTCACTAATACAGGGGCTCTCCATCACCAGCACTGGAGTACTAAGCACTTCCAGGCTGCCTTACCGTGCAGAGCAGGACAGCATTCTCCGCTGGGTTGTATGACATGTTGAACACCGGGAACTTGGAACCGCTAAAGAAGAGACACCACGAAGAGGGAAAGTTCAGCAACAGATATCGTTGGGTGCTTTCTACCCAAGTCTTTGCCACGAAGTACCCATTTGTCCCAAGAGACTGACTCACCTTCGCAGCTGCATGACAGCAACATCCTTGGAGCTGTTGAAGTCGAGCTGACGGAGGAACCGGTCCTTCACATAATACAGCACGTTCCCATGCACAGCATAGGCAGGCCGCTCACGCTCCAGTTTGAACACAATCATGCCACCATCATGGCCTGGAAACAAAAGACCGGGATCACTACTGGCTGTCAGGATTAAACCTGAGATGGGCACATCTCAGCTGCTTGCAACACCTTTTGGCTGCATCAGCAAAGGGGACCTGATGGAAAAAGTGCAAGGGGATCCCTACAGGCCTCCAGAGACTGGACACAGAGACTGCAGGGATGGCTGACATTCAGCACACAATTATGACCCTGAACCTTAACTGAATTCTGTGTGCTCCTCGTTAGCAGCTGCCCCATCTCCTTCTTGTTACAGTTCCCAGTCAAGTGAGGGTCTTAGCATCTGTGTGGACCCATGTAACAGAAGGTATGCACAGGTTCAGCAGTGTAACCAGCAAAGGGTGGCTTGCAGCCTGTTTGCAATGCAATGGAGTCTGAGCAACTGGAGCCCTTGGGATATTATGGTAAAAAAAAAAAAAAATTAAAAAAAAAGGTTCTCAGCTCCTCCAGTGTTTCTACAGTAAACTGGAACAAGTACCAACAAGCAAAGGCAGCTCTGTCACAAGTGCCCAGCAGAAACCTTTTACCCCCATAGTACAATTACAGGATAGCCACTCCTTCCCACCCCAGCCTCCCATAACCTGTAAGGATTTGTTTTTACCTGCAGCAAAGAGGTTGAGGTTGGGGTGAGCAGCCAAAACCCAGAAGCGATCATGATCTCGGCGGAAGGTCTGGACACCAGTGCTAAATGTGGGAGGGGGAGGACAAGACAAGACACAGAGTGAACCAGAAGCCTAGGAATGAACCCAGTTTGCAAGATGGATACAGAAGATGGTCCATCACTCATTTACACCATAGCCCTTTTCACTTGCTAAAACCAGGGGCAGAGCTCTCACCGCTTCGACATATCCCAGACACGAATGCTCTTATCTTCCGAATTGCTAAGGATCAGTTCCTGCCGCGGGTGAAAGACTGCACATGACACATTGTTGTAATGTCCCCGGCAAGTGTCGACCTCCCAGGCCTTTGATTCTAAGCAAGAACATGAAAAAGTGAGGTAGGAGCATGCTTGAAAGCTCTTGTTCCTGAAGGAAATGAGCACTGTTATCAACTGGACATCCATGCCTGCTAGGCTGCGTGTCCACCTCTGGGAAGAGTGCCTCTGTTGGTCTATTAGAGGCCTGTGTTTGACAAGCCTTGAGCCATGGAGCCAGTCTCGTTGTCACTCAACCATCTGCCTGAGTAAGGACGAGATACAGTGGGAAGCAAGGGAAGGGCTGGCTGAAGAGCTGGGTTTTCCCCTGTTTGCAGATGCCAATGCTGCCTTTTAGACAGGGGACAAAAGAGGTATTCCCCAATGCTTCCCAGTAAACGCCCTTTACAAGAATGTAAGGTTCATCCTCAGGTTCATTCTACGGGTGGGATTAGGAATAGATCAAGTTCCCACCCACTTCCTTCCATTAGGGGCTGCTTCTTACCATTCATCCGCCAGATCTTCACCTGCCGATCGTCAGCCCCAGACACAATGAGAGGCATGGTGGGGTGGAAAGCAGCCCAGTTCACCCCGCGGTCATGTCCCTGAGTGAAGGGGAAAGCAGGAGTCTCTCACACCAGGGCTCTGGCTCCATGGTGCCAATCCACAGAGATGGAGCAGCAGCACAACCCACAGACACCAAGACATGCCATGAGAGGGTACAGGTGCCATGAGCTTCATGGGCCTGCTGTACTGCTTATACCTCGTGCACACAGTTCAAGGCTACACCATGCTACACCAATGGGAATTATATGAGTAATCAGAAGACAAAGAAGAGCCACTCAAGCCAGAGCACTCAACAACTTCCTCACCATTTCCATCAGCTGCGAGTTACAGGCATGTCTGCTATGCCTCACCTGCTGTAGGAACAGCAGACAAATCTCATCACCTCAGCCTCCAGTCAGTCCAAAATTGTTCTTCTTGTTAAAATCCCACGGTGGGCTCACTCCTGCTAATGACACTGCCATTTGTGTTGCGGGAGGCTCTGGTACGCCCGCCTCTGGACGAGGTCAGCATTATACAAGCATGGGACAGGTAACAGTCCCTGTCCCAAAGAGTTCAATGCCTTGCGATTTGCCATCTCCAATCTCTGGCTCTTTGCATAATTATTCTAATCTTATTCTATGAGCTCACATAAATTCAGAGAGCTCATCTCCCTGCTGTTATTACTCAAACCTGTTCAAGGACCATCTGCCTGATGGGGACTGCAGCAAGTAGAATGGAACAAGCCACAAACACACACGCATCTGTACACACACGTGCATGCAGACAGTACCTCAAGAACATGCTTCACAACTGCATCCGTGGTCCCAAACAAATCCACGCCAGTTATTCCCCGGACATCCGACTCCACAGCTCCAGGGGACAGGTTCTTCTTCCTTAGGCCTTCAAGGCGGGGAAGGAGAAAGCAGGGTGGCGGAAGCAAAAATATGGTTACCAAGACACTGATAATAATGCAGGGCCCACAAGGACAATCTGCATGTATCTTAAGGTGGAGATGAGGAGTTTGAAAGGAAAGGAGAGAGTAAGAGAGAGAAATCAAGGACAAGCTCAAACCAGATCCACAGAGAGAAAGATTGCAATAAAGCACACCCACCAGATGAAAGCCTCAGCTCATCGGGATGGATAAGCAGAGACGCTGCACAGAAAGGGATACCATCACTGCAATGTTTAACTCCTGGTCCGAGCTTGGAACTTTTAGGGGGCTTTCACCTGGGCCAGCCTGACAGGAGCTCTTGCTCTCATCCTTTGCTTGTGGACTTGGACCATTTGTGTGGACACCTGCTCTCTTAAGACTATTCCTGAAATGTGGAAATACCTCTTGCGTTGTCTTTAAAACCACTGTGGTGTCTGCAACTTATCCAAGTTACCAGGGGCTGTGGAAAGATGAAGCTCTTCTGGAGGAAGTAAATAAGGAGGGAAGTGCTAAGAACCCACAGTTCTAACAGGCCTTAAATGAGCTCTCCGGGAGTTCAGCCCCTCAGAAGTCAGCCCAGAATTCATAGGCAGCTCCCCCAAATTGGATGTGTTTGTAACACACAAGAAATAGGATATTCTAGTCATTCCACAATCTGATCAGCAGCACTTGGAAAGGACTGCCATCTGGTGGGAGCATGTCTAGAGAGCCTTAAAAGTAATATATCCACCCCACCCCATCCCACCCAAACAAGATGGACAGAACCTTGAACTTGTGAGGTTTATGGAAGGAGGGAAACCTTGCAAATGAGAAACCCATAGCACTGAAATTTGCTTCTTCTGGAGACCAACATAAGAACTGAACTGTTTTGACAAGCCAGTGCTCAAGGACCAAGCAAAAAGCGGAAAGCAGCAGATTCCCACAGCTGGCCTTTGGAGGTAAATATAGATCTTCCTATTTTTTAAAATGAAGTGGTGCCTTTCTATGTACTGCAAAATATCATAGGGATAAGTGCTTTGAAACCACAACCACCTATTTCTTTAAGTCCTATGCTGCTTTGCATTATTCTTTCTAGGACATAGTGACTGTGAAAGGGCAGCAAAACTACCTTCTACCCGAAGTGCCAAAACATGTCTCCATCAGAAGCTGAAAAGGAGAGAGCAGGGAGAAACATTTATCATCAAATGAGAGGCTGGAGACATGTCTGCAAAGAAAGGGGCAACAAGCAAAATTTTCAAACAGGCTTTTAAATCTAAAATAGCTGACAATGAGACCACAGTTCAAGATTCAGGAGGCAAAACTGACCAAGATCAAAGTGAAACCAATTCTGCTTGTGATACTGCCCATGACAAGCCAAGTGGAAAAAGACAGCACAGATGACAATAAGTAAGTTACTTCTTTTTAAATTTCCAACTCTGACCTTCCAGATATTAGTAATCCAGGGAACATTTTAGAGAAGGTTCCAGTCCTGACAAAAGTCCCTTTGACAAAGTTAGTCTAGTTAGATTGGCACACGGATCAGTAAATCAAAACCAAATGGGAGCGTTTCACACACTGAATTGCAGAGGTGCACACAGATGGTCCAGATGAAAATGGAGAGCTTGAATGGTTGAGCAGAAGCTTCTAATGAGCTGACACAGATTGACCCAGAAAGAGAGAAAGGACAATGCACACACACAATCCAGAAGAGGAAACAGAAGACTCGTAGAAGAGGTGATACTTGAGCCTTTGGCAAGCCAACAGAACGGGACTGAAACGACAGATGGAAAATTTCTGGGGCAAGTGCATAAATCCAGAGGGAAGGCAGGACACCTGCAGAATGTACCAGCTTCCCGTGTTGCTCTGGGGAGGGAGGCAGAGAAAGAAGGGCTTGTAGCAGAATAGATATTAGATGTTCTGAACAGAACAGTTAACTAAGAGGTTGAGAAAGGAGCCTGGGCTCAACATGCACAAGAGCATTCAGATAAAAAAGCAGGTGTTAGGAGGGGATGCTGATGACTGAGGAGAGCACTAGGGAAAAAAGGACTAAACACCAGCCATAACTTGATGGATTGGGGGGTGAGAGAGGGAGAGAGAGTTCCTAAGAGGTCAGACGTTCCTACAGTCTCCTTTCCCGGGATGCACTGGCCGGAGCCACAGAGGCACTGCAACAACCTGGCAGCTTAAGCAAAGGATTGTATTAGCTACAAGGGCATTAGGTATCTAACCTGCCCTCTCCTGTCCCTCATCCAAAGCTGCATACCAAAGGGCTGGGGGAGGAGACTGAACAAGGGTGCTTGAGGTTTTCAACTGCTTCCCCTTGGGCTCATATTCCTTCTTCCTGCCTAATCCATCCGCATTCACAACTGTCCAACAGCGTAATTAAGGGGTTGGGTGTTGCAGGGAAGGGTCCATCAGCATCACTACATGCTGACTGGCAAGCTTGCAGCAAGACTGTCTCCCCCAAAGCACCCTCAAGGAAAGGATAGAGCCATCTCTGTGCTGCTCTCTGCCTCAACACCCTGTACTCTGGGTCTTTTCGCTAGAAAGATAGGATTGCAGCTAAGCCCTCAGGCTGATTTCCTTGCTTGGTGATTGATCACCCAGCTCTACTGACCTGGACCCTGACAGACCAGGTTTCCTGCTAAGCAGCAGACGTGAGCTCTTGCCAACTGAGAGAAAGTAAAGAGAAGCCGGTGTGTTTATTTTCCAGTACAAATGAAAGCATTCCTATTTCAGGATAGTGAGAAGAGTGCCTTCCTTCTGGGTTAATGGTTACAGAGAGGCAGACAAGACAGGTTATTTTGTGAACTCTGGGGTTAATGTTAGTGTCACAAGCAAGAGGCTTCACTCTACAGCATAGGTGATCATGTTACAACACAGCTTTTCATGCAATTTAATATGGTAGCTGGAAACCAGCTCCCTCTGGCTATGTTCACACACTCTCTCTCAGGAGATCAGCAGAACAAGGGCCCTTTAATTTTGAACAAGGACCTCATGCTGCAAAAGGATGCTGAGCTGACAACCATGGAGAGAGAAAGCCTCTGTCCACAGAAGAAGCAGAGCACAGGTAAAAACAGGGGAGCTTTCCTCACACTGACTGCTCCAGGTACTGGAGTCTCTGTGGCCCATACATAACTTGGCCTCCTTGCTCAAACTGTCAAAAAGGTAGCAACTCTGGTGTTGGTTCAATCACCGAATTGTCAGGCACCAGAAGAGGAAGTAAGACTCCTCCACCTCATTTCTCCAGGGGCAAGCAACTGATATCTGAGACTCCAAGTGCTGCCAGGAGTTCACAAGTCCTGC
>NW_005842911.1:234337-239802 GCF_000455745.1 Alligator sinensis | reverse complement strand
AAAGCAACTGATATCTGAGACTCCAAGCGCTGCCAGGAGTTCACAAGTCCTGCTGAAGCCAATAGGAGCTGTAGGCACTCAGCTCCACTCAGGACTAGTGCTAGGGCCTTCCTTGACTACTAGATGCTTCTGCATCTCCAGTATTGGACAGCAGCCCATAAGGGACAAGAGCTGTTCCCAAAGGCCCCTGTGTAAGAGTTCTGCTGAGGACAGAACTTGTAGTGGTGCTGGCCATGCAAAAAGCCCATTTCAAACCAGTATCCCATTTATTCTCACTTTGCTCTCCCACTAACAGACTCTCCTTCCAGTGCTTAAATGGAGTGACATCTAAGTCAATAACTCAGCATGTACAGCAGAGTCCCTAAAGCCTCTTCATCACAGACCAGCTGGAGAAAATGCTGTTCCATCTCCAAATGCATTTGGGTGCCAGAACTCTGCTGAGAGAGAGTGGGTAAAAGCAGCAGTGAGCTTACTGGTGGAACAGATGTTACACTCCCCATGCTGGCAGTAGGGAGAGGGGACAGGTCATAAATGATGAGAGCCTGTCCTCAGCCCCTACTGATGACACTGCTGGTCATTTCTGAATGTGTTCTACAAAAGGAAGTGGCTCGCCCAGCCAAAACTGCAATGGTGAAAGTGGCAGGTGAGGGATAAGGACCTAAGCTTAGCTCTAGAACAGCCTTGAGTGCAGCAATATTGCCAGTACTGTTCCTACACCAGATCCTACCTCCTCTCCTTCAGTCACTTACCTGCCTCTCTACATCTGTTACGCTCCCTCCACAGGGTACTTAGCCTCTCTCATGAGATCTTAAGAGCGTTTCATTGAAATTTCTCAATTACCCCCACAGAATCAGCATCATCTCATAAACAGGTCACAGCGAAACACAAAAGAGCCAGAAACACCACCCAGGAGCTCTGATATTCAACTCCCTACTCTCATCTCTGCACTGTACTCCATCTTTGAGAAAGGGACATAAGTAAACTAGGAATCATTCCAGGAGTCAGCATTCTCCACGATAACCTCCTCCCTTTGCTGCTAACAGATATCGCAGCACAAATCAGATCTTCTCCTTAGTTAATGCAGAGGCCATTTTAGAGATAATAGTGAATAACTCACTGCTGTCTCCATGACCCTGTTTATTCCAGAACAATTCCCCTAGGATAAAGATGACCCATGGACCCCTTCTGCATGGCCTACATCCTATCCAATCTCCCCCTTAGTATAGAGAAAAGGGACTGTGCTACATCCCTCCTGGATAAAAGTACTCATCGCCCACATGGCTGATCAGACTGAGACACTTGAAGGAGACTGAAGGGAATAGATCACAGTATAGTGAACTGCTGGGCTCAAAGACACAGCAACTGTCTGATTCATTACTTCCTCCTCACTTTGCTTTCAGTAATTGCAGTTTTTAGCTCGGCTTAGTCACTGGACACCCCCTCGATTTGGGCAGCTCACCAGAAATATCCCAAACGCGCACAGTCTGATCCAAGCTGGCTGACACTACCAGGTCTTCCGAAGGGTGGAACTGGGCACACATCACATAGTGGTTGTGTCCTGTCAGCACGCTGTGAGAAAAGGGACAGAAAATAACACTGAAACCAAGGAGGCAGCAAAACATCTGCTGATCCAACCTAGCATTTAAAAGCTGAATCTGGTAAGGAGCAAGGATGAGAGGGGATGGGTGGTGAAGAGAGTACAGAAGAGAGATGCACTTCTGCAGGGGACCAATGCATAGGTGACACCAGTTTTTAATAGCTTAAAATTGATAGCTATTATCAATTATCTACGTGAGCAAGCATTAAAATATTCATTTTTAAAAAAGGGAAATTCCCACATTAAAAGAACTGCATGTAGACATATTCTGACACAGTCTTATTTAAGGTTCAAGAATGCTCATATCTCTATTATTTCTACAGTGTCAGGTGTCTTTACCATACGCAGGTTCTGGATTGCCAGTTCCAAACCCGGATGGTTTGATCATCCGACGCACTCAGAATCCAGGGGTATTCCTAAACAGACAAGACATTCAATATTACCTACTTGAAATAACGCCATGCACATTCACAAACATGGTCTGTAGCTAAGCCAGAGGCAGCCATAAGACTCTGTACTTAGCTGGGTTAGGTATCCCACAGAATAATGATGAAAAAACAAAGGTGAAAAAAGCAATGGCTCAACTGCTACATGGCATACAGCACCACTTGCTTTCAACAAGTATCTTATGTACCTGTGGGGCACTGATACATCTTGGTTTCCACAAGTATCTTGCTTCAGATCAAATGGACACTATTGAGAATTTCATGGATTCATAGATTGTAAGGCCAGAAGGGACCTCGGAAGATAATCGGGTCCAGCCCCTGCACCAAGCAGGAAAGATAACTGGGGGGTCAGGTGACCCCAGCAAAGTGACTGTCTAGTTTCCTCTTGAAGATTTCTTAGGAAGACTGCAATCCAGAGTTTACACATGACAGTGGTATGGAATAAAACATCTTTGAAAGGCTGAAGATGAAAGTTGTATTCAAGCATCTGCCTTGCCGGGGGACTGATGTGCATTTCTGCATGTTGCCACGTTCCAGTGAACAGCTTTTCTTTATTGTTCTCAGTAAACATCAGCCATGTTATTTCCAATTGCACGAACAAATGGCCAGCAGGAAAAGACAGACCCAATCCCTGTCTGTGCTCCAAATGATGCCACCGGGAACAAAAAAAACCCTTTCAGTGAGTAGTACTAATTGTCCCCGTGAATTTTCATATATGAAGCACCTCAGAGGCAGGAATCAAGACGTTCTTTATGACTGAACAGCCCTCAGCATATTGTGTTAATCTGGGATCCTAGTTTTCTCCAATTTAAAAAAAACAAAACAATTTCTAGATTTAAAAAAGCAATCCAAAATCTCTCTCTTTCTGTGATTAAAAATGAAAACCACTAATATATAGATATCTATAGTGCGGTTTCATTTTAATCACAGAAAAAATGTGGATTTTGGGTTACTTTTTTAAACCACAAATGGGAGATTCATTTTTTTTTTTTTTTTTTAATCAGAGAAAACCAGGAACCCCTGTGCTTACTACCATAAAAGAAAAGCAGACAGAGAGTATTTCCTCTACAGAAAATGAGGCACGGTGCATAACAATGACTTATACTTCAAGTTACACTGCAGGAAAACTTACATGGTGGAAGAAGGTGGTACGAATGTAATCCAGGTGTCCCAGCAGGGTGAAAAGGCAGCGGCGTAGTTTATAATTCCAGACCTGGACAACAATAAAACAAAACACTGTGAAAGGCTTGCCAAACTCAGTCCCAATCCTTGCTGTCAACTTGTTCTGGACCTGCAAGAAGCCAGCTGCCCCACAGACTAGTCTCTTTCATTTTACATGACCCGAGTCAAGCGAGAAACAGACCTTATCACTAAGTTTAGCTCCCCGTGATGCCCTCCTGAGCTCAACTTCACCATTTCCATTGTCTTTTGATTTTTTATTATTAGGCTCTAAGCTTGCACGCATGTTTCACACATTTTACAGCTTTCCCATGCTGTACTACACACCCTGACTCTTTGGACAATGGGAAGTAGGAAGGAAAGTTTTACCTTGATTTTGTAGTCATCACCTCCAGAGACAAAGAGAGGTTGCTGTTTGTGGAAATCAATACCACGGACAGGTCCTGCAAGGGGAAATGGGGCATGTGAGACACAGGGATAGAGCTAATAGTTACATCAGCAGTCAGCACAAGCTATCACTTCACTTGAAGAAGAGTGCAGCTCTATCACTTCCTACTGCGTTTCAATGGATGAAGTAACGCCTCAAAGTGACAGAGCAGCTTCCTAAGACCTCCTCAAAGCAAGTTTTCTTCTCTCTACTGGGCTTTTCTAGCCACATCAATACAATACCTAAGAATCTATTACACGTCCAACAAATCTATCCTTACGACACCCCTGTAAAGCAAAGCAGCATTATCTTCATGTTACAGCTCAGGAACAGTGCAGAGAGCAAGTAATTTGACCAAAGCCAAAGACAGAATATGCAACACAGCTGGAATTAGAAACTAGACCTCTGGAAGCCCAAACCTGGGAATCAAGTAAAAGATCACGCTTCTTCCCCTCACGTGCTTGTCATTTTCTGCAAAGTGCCTGCTGTGCTTCAGTCTCTTCCTGAAGTGTTATCTCCTACATCGCCCCTACTCCAGCTCACACACTCACCATCGTGCTCATCAAATTTGTCAATGAGGGTGCACATCCGATAATCCCACAACTGGATCACTCCATTGTGCAAACTTGTTAGGATCCAGGGCCTCTTCGGGTGAAAGCTGAGCCCTAAAACAGACAGAGAAAGAAATACATAGGGGTCAAGTTTCCAGTTAAGTGCAATCTCTGGAGACAAAGATAGCAGTGGAAGCAGGGAAGAACCAGTCATCTGGACCTGCCAGGTCTCAAACACGGGATACAAGTGGCTGTTAAACTCCCAAAGAGGAAGCATGCAAACATACCTTGCTGGGAGGTTCATAGGTCATAGCTGCTGAGAGATTTATTGCATGATAGTTCTGATTACAAATGAGTTTCAGCAATAAGAACAAGAAAGCATCAGCTCTCTATGAAAATTTGGAAATACACCTGGCACAGCCCAAGTGAGATGCTTAAAAAGTACATCCTCAAGCACCACATAGAACATGATCATCATCAGTGTTAATTTTCAGGCTCTTCTCACCTTGAGATACCCCAAAGGGGCCTCAGAGTGGGTAGAAGTCGTGGAATCACAGACAATGAGGGCTGGGAGGGACCTCAAGAGGTCACATCAAATCCAAGCCCCTGCTGCAAGCAGGACCAGCCCCAACTCCATCATCCCAGCCAAAGCTCTGTCTACCCGGGTCATAAAAACCTCCAAGGATGGAGATGCCACCATCTCTCTTCCACCTTCCTAATAAGACAATTTTTCCTAATATCCAACCTAAACCTCCCTTGCTGCAAGTTAAGACCGTTGCTCCTTGTTCTGTCATTTTCAAAAAAAAAAAAAAGAAAAAGAAAATTCAGGTCCTTCCAAGGGGCCACAATCAGGCACCTAAAAGCTTCACTGAAAACATCAGCTAAGGGCTCCAAGATAAAGGCAGGCTGCTTTACTCCCATGTGCCGCCAATGGCTTTTTTTAAAGCCTCCCAACGCTGCGGGGACGGATGCGCAGACAGAAAGCAGCAACTGTCACCGGTGGTAAAAGATATCACTGACATCTACCGCCCGTGAGCTCGTAACACCGGCCTAGAAACAGCAACGAGCTAATAGTTAACAAACATTAAGAGACACTGGGGGGGGGGGAGTTGATTCAGGAGACTGGTGCTGCCAGCCAGGGCCCGGGGCTGGACTGATAACACCCCTGATGCCAGCTAAGAGGGACAGACGCTGGGGCAGATGGAGAGGGCAAAAGCAGAGGCTGGGGCAGGAGGCAGCAGCCGGGGGGGGGGGGGGAGCGGGGG
>NW_005842911.1:230344-233973 GCF_000455745.1 Alligator sinensis | reverse complement strand
GGGGCGGGGGGGCCCGGGCGGGCGGGGGGAGCCGCCCCGTGGGGCGGCGGGGCGCTGCTCCGCGGGATCCTGCTCTGTGTGGCGGCCTCGGGTGAGTCTCGCTGAGGTGACCCCCAAGCAAAACCCTTGGCCGAGGGCGACGGAAAGCCGGGCGGTTCAAACAACGCTGCTTTGCGTGCTGTTTTTCCCTCCCTCCCCCAGAGCACTTGGCTTGGCTCGGACCTCAGGGCAGGACCACGCTCAATACGAGACCGCGTCTTCCCCTCGCTCTCGTGACTCGCAGGTTCCTTGCAAGCGAGCCCAGCTTCAGTTGCGAAACTCGAAACGTTCGTTTCGAGGCCGTTTCGACGCCCTTCGTTTCGTTGCTTCGTTTCAAGCTCGAAACGAAGCAGCCAGTGAAACTTCGCGTAGCCCCGTGCTTCCTCCCATGCGTTTCCTTCTGCCGGCCGGGCTGGCACTGCCTGCTTGTAAAGTTGACTGCACGATTTTGGTGGATACAAAGCAAAAGTGGCAAACTAGCCGACATGCTTAACGTGGCTCCAAGTGGGTTTCTAGATGCTGTTGCGAAGCATTATAAAGCAGACAGGCAATACATTGACATTTTAAAGGTATGCCAGAGGCAAGGATTTTGGGGGTTATCTCTTATTGGACCAACTGCATGGTTGGGATAAAGCTGGACACGCTTTTGAATGCAAGGT
The DNA here is from genome assembly GCF_000455745.1 of Alligator sinensis. Classification (NCBI taxonomy): domain Eukaryota; kingdom Metazoa; phylum Chordata; order Crocodylia; family Alligatoridae; genus Alligator; species Alligator sinensis. The sequence continues at coordinate 233,275 of NW_005842911.1, read as the reverse complement.
GTTCTTCTGATGGTCAAAATGTACAGAAGATGCAAAGGCTTGGTGAAAGGTGGATTCTCACCGCTCCTCTATCAGGAGGGTCATTGTAAAGAGGTGATCAGTTTGCAACTCAGCCTGAGACCCAGCTGCAGGGAGTCAGCAGTGAAAGCCTGCCTGGCTGGGAGCAGCTATAAAGGATAACCAGGAAGTGCGGGTGGGGCTAGAGAGGGAGTTAAGAGCTCCAGGAGCAAAGAGCAAGAGGGAGGAGGTGGTGGTGCCTGGGGAAAAGTACAGAGCCTGTCTCACACCTCCCAAGGTCTGAAGGAAGGCTGCAAGTTTGGGGTTTGCCGTTTGCATGTTTGCTTGGTTTGTTGATTTTCTTTTTTTTTGTGGGGACAAGGCTGCCCCATGTAAAATAAACTGTCTGGGAACCTTGGACATGGTGCTGACTGGCTTTAATAAGGAAGCTGGGTGAGTGACCTGCTTCCAGTCATGATAGTAGAGAGGGAAATGTGGGTATAGGAGCAGTGTGACCTTATCTGGAACGTCCCACTGAAGTGGGTGGTGCAATAAAAGAAATCGCTCCCCAAAAATCCTTGCCTCTGGATAAAAGAGCTCCTGGCTCCCAATCCTGGCATGGTCCCCTGAAGCATTTTTTAGTGGGGCGTTGCGTTTCTGACGTGCATGTGCAGTGATCATCACATAGTGCTCTTTGCTGATTTTTTTTTTATTTTTATTTTTATTCCGTGTGTTCCTAAATAAACCAGTCAATGTACGTTCAGTATTTTTGGGCAGGGACAGAGGTAACAATTGTGTCAAAGAATGCTAAAAATAAGCTCTCCATCCTGTTCATCTTCAGTTTTGTTCTGCCTTTTCAGGTTCTTGTTGGGGTAATTCTGTGGAGAGGAAAATCTATATTACCTTAAATAAGACTGCCCCATGTGTTCGTCTCTTGAATGCTACTCATCAAATAGGCTGTCAGTGTAAGTATGACCGAGCACTTGTCTTTAGCAGTTCTTCTCCTTTAAGCTGGGAGGATGCAAGATAAGGGAGACATGTGTGCAGCTTAAATATATGGGAAACCCTCAGATCCTATGCCTTTTCTGATCAGAGTTGTCCCAGAAGCAGACCCAGTTGAAAGAGTAATATAATGTAACTGTTTGCTTTGAGAATAATCAGTTGGGCATCTTCCTTTTCCTCTCATCTCTCTAGGCTAGTATTTTAAAACTAGATAGGTTATAAGCTTAGTTTAGTTTTGACTTTGTGCATGTGTGTGTTTGTGTGCTGTCAAGGTTTGGGGTTTCTTAGGCTGGGAAGAGGAGGAAGACAAATAAGGAACGCTGATTTTGAAGGGTTTCCACATTGTGGTTGGTGAAGGGGCTTCCTGCCAGTTAGCACGTTGCTGATTTGTGGTTGAACATCCTGTTTCCTCAGTAGAAGCTTTGCCCCACAGTGGATCTTGTCTGCTGTGGTTAAAGGATGGAAATGCACATGGTCTAACAAATAAGCTATCGTAGAGGGGTTCTCCAGCTCTTCCATGCCTTGGGGTGAGCCATGGTTTAATTCAGACTGCCTTCTGGTCTCCTCCCTTCCAATACCCAGGAGGTGTACAGCTTTGAGGGAAATGGATTTCACTGAAACATGGTGATGTTGTGCATGTCTCTCTGCAGCCTCTATTAACGGAGATACAGGAGTGATCCATGTGGTTGAGAAGGAGCAGGACCTGAAGTGGGTGCTTTCAGATGGACCCCATCCTCCATACATGGTCCTGCTAGAAGGGGAGCTCTTCACCAGGTAATGGGCCACTGTCAGTGCTAACAATTATTGACCCTCCTCTCCTCTGAAATGACAAACAGGGGCACTGTAATTTGGTGGCCAAAACTCTGATTAGGACTCCAAGGAGAGATGCCTGTGGCTTTTTCAGTAGCCTCAGGTGGAATTTTAACCCAAGCGGGGTGTTTGAGGGTCAGCCTTCCCATGGCTCATTTTATGGGTTGTTGCACCCTTGCCACCCTCCAGAGAAGGCAGTGCTGAATATCGGTGCCTTGTTTTAAAAAGCATGTGTGCATTTGATGCGAGTTAGTACCTTGCTTGTTTGTCTTAATGGATGGTTTAGTAGTTCGAACAAAACTCAGGAGTCCAGTTCTACATCCATGGCAATTTGTGAACCCTTCTTAGGTGTGAACCCTTCTTAGGGTTGTGTTTACAAGCACTGGTAGAGGCTGTGAGGAAGAGCTTTGACATGTAGTTATAGAGCTTTAGCATAGCCTTGGAGGAATTATTTCCATCTCAGCCTTGCTTGGTAAGGTTTTGTTTTCCACTACAGTTTGAATTTCTATCTCTCTCTTCCTTCAGCACAGGGTGTCATTTAAAAAAATAGTAACGTTTGGGAAAGAAAAGGCCCTTTTCAGGGAGGGAAGCAGCATGTCAGTAACATCAATAAAATTTGTCTGTTTTGGCTCTCGTTCCTATTGTCAGATGAATGAAGTCCTTGGCCATCTCTCTTGGACTTGACATTTGAGCTGAGAGATGCGGTGCCCAACCCACTTTCTTGTCCTGTCTGGGTCTGCAACTGGCCAAGTGCCCTGAGTGGGGGTGGGGAAATTACCTTCCAAGGGGCTTGAGACATCGTCCAGCTGGGTGTCGGCAGTGCAAACCATGCAAGTGCTACATCACTGATGAGGATGCACAGTCAGCTTCATCTTTCCTTGATTTCACTTGGTACCTGATCCTGGTCTGTGCCTAGGTCATGGTCCTATGCAGTATGTGGGTATTGGCTATCTGGAGTTGTGCTTATTCCCTCCGTTTTGCTGTTTCCTAAAGAGTTCTTCCTGGTGTGAACTGTGAGTGGGTGGTGGAGTGGATTGTGTCAGTGGAGTAGGTGAGCTGTGTCTTTAGTGTTCCATTCCACTGCTTAATGATCGTGTGACCTCAGGGAAGTTGCTTTGTGCA
>NW_005842911.1:215852-230334 GCF_000455745.1 Alligator sinensis | reverse complement strand
CGCAGGGACTTCATGAATGTTTTTATTTATTTAATTATTTTTAATGAGGGTCTTTGATCCTTTCACTGTCTTCCCCTCTGAGATCGGTAGAGCATGCTGGGCTGTTTTACCCCCATTTATTTTTTTTTCTTCCAGGGAGCTGTTGCAACAGCTGAAGAGAACCTCACGAGTTTCTGGGCTGGCTGTGGCCCTCTCCAGACCGAGCCCTTTACCAGGATTCTCCCCTGGCTTAAAATGCCCCAATGATGGGTTTGGTAAGGAAACATTTCATCCTTATGGTTGCGGCGGAAGGTAGCATTTCCTGGGTGTGTGATCAAAGTGGGAAGGAGCTTGCCAGCTGGCGAGTTTGGCATTTGCTGGATGCTCAAGTTAGGATTCGGGCTTGATGCACGCTCTAGGCATGAGTCGCTTGTGCTGGACTTCTTCAGAATTCAGAAGCACTGGGGTGGGAGACTTCCAGAGAGGCCTGAGCGCTCCAGGAAATAACATCAGTGGTTCTAAAAAGAGATGGTAAGGTTTGGGGGGTGGGGGTTGGGTTTTTCCCCCACTTCTGTCAGGGCTGACTTAGTCTTCCTGCTGTTTGTCTTTTGGATGAGACCTAAAACTCATCCTGACCACTCATGGTCATTAAAAGATCCTGTGACTGTTCCTGCAGAGCCCGCGTGTTAAACCCACAGCCCTGGCCAAATTTCAGCATGCTTCACTGCCTCCTTTTATTCCCCCTGCATTTTCAACCATGCACTTGTTTGATTGGTTGTTCACTATTTGTCCTAAACTATTGCCACGTATTGCTAACCCATGCTGTACATCCTACCTTAGAAGTGGCTGCATTTTGCTGGGTGAAGAGATTCCCTCGTTCTGTATAATCTGTACTGTGCCGTGGGGGTGCTCTGTGGTGAAAGGTGCCATGTAAATGCACAGAATTCGTTTTAGTGTGGTATTTTTGCATTTGTCATACCCTTCACTTTATGGTGCTCATGCAGTGTTAGTGGCTGGCACCTTATAAACGCCTTAGAGGTATGTTTATCTCATGACAGAGCTCACGGAGTGCTTGCTTATATGGTCGCCTTTTGCAGTATAATGTTTCTCTGTGTGCATCTTGCACTCTCTCAGCATGTGATAAATACTCATTGTGTGCTCATGCCAGCCTCTTGGCATGTGATAGCATTAAATGTGTGCCTGTGTGTCCTTCTCTTGGCATGCCACAGCCATCTCTTCTCCTCTTGCCACACGCAGCGACCAAATCCATCTCTGCTTTTGTCAGTCGGTTTCTTAGCCTGGAACAATGTTCTCTGTACTTACTGCTGTTCTCTCAGCAGGCCCTACCTTTCCTACAGGCAGCTCTGTTCCCTCAATGAATTTGATCTGCTCATTTTTCTCTGCTTCCAGGTGTTTATTCTAATGATTATGGCCCTCAGTATGCCCACTGCAATTGGACCGTGTGGAACCCTCTTGGAAATGGGATTTCTTATGAGGATTTTGATTTCCCCATCTTTCTACTTGAAGATGCCAATGAGACTCAAATTATTAAGCAGGTACTGTCCCTTAGCATCTGTAAGGGGAGAGGTTAACACTGCCTATTTAAGTAGAACTATCCTTTTCCTCCCCACTGTATCCCATGCTTATCGGAGATGTCAACTCCCAAAAATAAGTGACGTTTACCAATCTTGCTATAGCGTAACAGGCAGTGGATCAAGGGTAACTGGCTGTTTTTTTTGTGAAGGGGGAAACAAATGAAAATGATATTCACTCAGGATTTAAGGGGACAACATTTACCTACTTTTTGTATAGTTCTTGGACATCTTTAAAAGGAACGTGGTGTGTTAAGAGAGAAACATTCCTTTCCACATAACAGGCAATGTTGTCTCACTATTTATATTATGGTAACACATTAAAGCCATAACTGAGAACGTGGCCGTATTGTGCTGAGCACTATATGTACAGTACAAAGCAGTCCCTGCCCCAGAGAGCTTCCAGTAACAGTAGACAAGACAGCCAATAAGTGGAAGGGAAAATAGGCACAGGCAAGGGAAGGGGAGAGAAATAACTTGCCTGAGATCACCCAGCTAGTCATGTGCAGAACTAGCATGAGAATCTGTCCCCCAAGTAGCAATCCACAATACCATACCATTATATAAGGACTTGGTTATTTATTGTAATGTGTATCTTTGCCTCAGTGCTACCGAGACCACAACCTGCCTCGAAATGGCTCCATCCCAGAGTACCCACTGTGTGCCATGCAGCTCTTCTCCCACATGCACGCTGTCACCAGCACGGTCACCTGCATGAGGCGCAGGACCATCCAGAGCACGTTCAGCCTCAACCCAGGTGAGTGTGCTCCAGCAGTGCAGTGAGAGGCTGGCAGTGGGAACTCCAACAGGCAGGACCACTGCCACAGCTTGTCCAATGAAAAGAGGGACATGCAACCACCAGCTTGCTAAAGTATAGCTCCTGACCCTGCTCTCGCTTTCAGCATGGAATTTTCCTCTGTGGGCACTGTAGGATGTAGCATGAAGATGGGATATTGCCAAAACATTCCCTGCTAAAACCTGTTGTACCCAGGCACCCCACATCTCAGTGTGGAAAATGACCATTTTTCCTCAGTCCAGAAAGTATTTAAATAGACCTGTGATCTTCACGATCCTTGCAGGTAGTCCTTTTGGCCCTTGACTGAGTGAAATTTGGCTTTTTCTTGCATAAAGGACTCTGGAATCCCTTCTTTGCTCCAGATTCCCCACAGCCAGAATACAGTCTTGTTGACTAGGAAGGAGCTTGCTGCTACTGTATCGTGGCAAGCCATGGACCTCCCAGGGTACACAGAATGACTGTTCCCTGCTTGTTGTTACTGCCAGAATCCTTGTTTGAGTCATGGTGTCTCTTCCCATCTGATTTCTAGAAGAGTTTTGCGACCCTCTGATCGATTATAATGTGTGGAGCACCCTGAAACCCATCAATACCTCTAGGAAAATGCACCCTTCAGATGAAGTCATCATGGTTGCTGCTCGAGTACGTGCTGATGCATTGTTTTTCTGTGCTGGAGGTGGGAGGGGAAGATGCATGGGGTTAGTGCCCAATCCTTCCCATAATCCTTGTCTCCTGCTCTGAACCTGGCTAACTAGCTGTGGTCAGTAACATGATGCAGCTTGCGGCCTTTATTTAAATGGTACTTGTCTTTGTGGGTTCACCTAAGAGCTCCTAAGTTCTATTTCCGACTCTGATGTTCTTCATGAGTTTGGACAAGTTGCTTGGTCTCCATTTCCTGCTCTTAAAATGGAGACAAACTTGATTCTCTCCCATCGAGACTGGGAGGGCATCCTTGTTGCTTAGGTCTCTATCTCTAGGGCAGTTGGAGTTGGGGTATGAAGCTTCTGGTTGGTTCTTACCGACTCGTGTCTCCCAGGTTTCTATTCTGCCAGCATCCCAGAATGCCATTGTCACAGTGGGCATGCCAAGTACTTACTCCTGTTGATGCTTTCAGCTTGACAGCCATTCATTCTTCTGGAACCTAGCCCCTGGGGCGGAGAGCACCGTCTCCTCCTTTGTGACCCACTTGGCTGTTGCCGAAGCCCTCCACAAAGTGCCAGATATTCAGTCGTTGCCCAGGAACATCATGTTCACCTTCTTCCAAGGGGTAAGGTCATCCTTGTCACTGGTTTGCTTGTCATGGGCTATCAAGGCAGGCCCTTAGCCTTTCTATAGCAGGTCCCAAAAAAACAGGGCCCCCAGTCCTCCTGCTCCTGTCCTGCTCCAAGCCACAAGCCCCTTCTCAAACCCTGGTCTGTACTCCACAAACAGCAAAAGGGTGAAGTTCAGAAGTGTAGTTCTCCCTCAGTTCCTCGTGAGATTGCTGCTCTGAAGCCACCAACATCTGAGTCATGGAGTTTCTAGGGACATCGCTCTGAAGTATTGTAGCTAGTTTAGAGGGTAAAATGATGTAAAGTAGCTTTGCAAACCTGAAGTGATGTAGTTCCCGTATTCCTAGGGCAGGGCTGGGACTTGAGCTTCCCTTCTGTAGTAACAGCTAGAGGCACCTCTACTCTGTCCTGCCAGGATGATGGACTTGACAGACTAATAGAGGGCTTCTCACTAATTTCTCATCCCTGCCAATCTCGAAGCCTGTTCTCTGCCCTTCTCCTTCCCTCCCCCATCAGTCAGCATGGGTTACAGTAGCCAAGCTTTAAATCCTAAACTGAAACCAGGAGAGGCGAGATTAAAAATATATGGGCTCTCTGCAGTGAAATGCAGCTTATTTCCAAGAGCACAGTGCTGGCAATGGCAGCTGCATTGAGGCGCAGGGTAAACTCTTGGGGGAGGGGAGAAGGGAGAGTGGACTGATGGTTAACAGCTGATGTTCCCCTCAAGGCATCAGCACTGATGGTCTTGTTTGTGCAGCTCTGTGAAGTTGGCTCCCACTGTCCTGAGGTGTGGCCACGTGACATTCCCCATGCACCATTGCCACTACGGGGACCTGTAATCAGTACCTCCTTGGGAAGGGCAGTCACAGTGCTGTGGGCTGGATGGCCCCTGGGTGCTTTGCATGTGACGTGAAAAGCCACAAGGTTCTGCTGCCTAGGAGTCTGGGAAAGGGGTTATTCCGCTTGCCACTTTTCAGAGAGAGTAGGAAAGCTCCTTTCTGTAGACACCTTCTCCCCCCTCCCCTAGACACCCACCACATCCCCCAAGTTATGCCTCTTCTTCCCCACCACCTTGTTTGTGCTTGAGTTCTTGAACTTGCCACAGGCTCGTGGCTGATAAATAAACTCGTTCTGTCACAGGAAACCTTCGATTACATTGGCAGCTCCAGGATGGTGTACGACATGGAAAACGACAGATTTCCCATTAGGCTGGACAACATTTATGCCTTTCTGGAGCTGAGCCAGGTGTGGATTGAATTTCTCCCTCCCTGCCTTCGGTGAAAATTCAGCTGTGGTTTTCCTAGCCAGCCCTTCCCCTTGTTGCTCTCCTGCTTCTGCTTCCTGTCTTTATCCTGTTATTTCTATCCTATTTCACGATCACTATAACTCCCACCCTCTCTCTGATTCCCTTGGTCTGTGTGGGGTTGGAGTTGGTTGGTTCCTCTGTACCAACTCTTCGTTTAGATCTGCTGTGTGTTAATGGGCAGCTCTTTTTCTTTCAGGTGGCTTTAAGGAACAACTCTGTTTTGTGGGTGCACACAGACCCCATCTCTCAGAAGAATGAATCTGTTCAGTTGCGGGTAATGCAGTGTGATTTGAGTCTCCCATCCAAGCCATCCCAGCCCTGATCCTGCTTGAGATCTGATGTGATCCCAGTTCAGGGTGACTCAGCTGCCCCTTATAGCCAAACAGAGTAGGATTTCAAGCTCTAGATCATTGCTGTTTTTTCCTTATCTCCTTTCAGGTTAAAAACCTTGTGGCAGCTTTGACCAAAAGCAGCCTGGATGCAAATGTGACTTTGCAGGAGGTCAATCAGTCTCAGCCTCTCCCCCCTTCGTCCTTCCAGCGCTTCTTGAGGGCCAGGAACATCCCAGGGGTAGTGCTAGCTGATCACCGCACGTCCTTCCACAACAGGTACCTACCCATCCTGGGGAGTCTGCAATGGAGGATTGGTGGATTTGGGTAGTTTGTGACTTGCTTCTGGTCTGGAGCTTAAAGTCCAGCGGACAATTAAAATCTCAGCTTTGAAGCTGCAGCCTCAGAAACCGCTGATCACTCTGAAGCAGATGCAGTGCAGGCAGCAGCAACCCCTTCCTATCACCTTGCTGACTTGCCAAAGCCTGGACCTGGGCACCAAAGAGGAGCTTCGGTGTCCATGGTCTGCTTGCTCTTTAGCTCAGGGATGAATCTGGCAGTGAGGGCACTGGTTGTGATGTGGACACCTGTTCACTAGGAACTGGAATGACTCGTCGTCCCCCTGCGCACACAGACCACGCACGCCTCCCCGCACCTCATGCTGCAGTGGCCACCAGACAGCTGCGCCTTTCAGTCCAAACACGGTGCTAGATTTGAAAGGGCAAGTCAGAACGTGGCCAGTGGTATCCCAGAGATTGGGGCAGATGTTCTTGAGTGCCTACAACTCTGGTGTCCAAACAAAAGAGCTTAAATGTTGGAGCTGCCGAGCGGCTGAGTCCAGCCACATTGGCAAAAAGGGATTCATCTGGAACTTAGAGCTCTTCCCTGGTCTCTGGCCCTGTGTGCTAAACTGCAGACACTGCCCGGCCAGCTCATTTCTAATGTAAGAATTCCCAGGTTCCAAGGAATTATACTGGAACCCTGAAGGCCATCAGATAAACCCAAGCACTTGATCTTCTCTGTGCTCCACAGTAGGGAAGCCAGTGCATAGGGATTCTCATTGAATCCAGCAAGTCCCCACATTGGGCTGGGGCCCCCTTCCTCTACAATAGAGACAGAGGCCTTCCCCAGCTTACTGAGAGCATTGTGGTATTGCCAGTAAACAGAGGAGGAGGGAAGCCTCTGGAGAAGACCATGAAAGCTTGACACAAGGCAAAGTCTTTCTGGCCCCACAGGCCAAACTCTCTGCATGCGAGTGCAGCCAGCAGAGGGCAGCCCAGCCTCCTGAAATATGGGCTGTGGGGTGTGCAGTGTCATATAGAGATGTTGTAGGGGGGGAGGCAGTGGGAAGGTGGGGGAGAGAGGGACAGAAGGGAGTAGGGAAGCAAACGCATGCCATGTAATTGAACAGGCGCAACATAATTATTCTGACAACCGAAAGAAATCCAGTTTTGTATAGAAAATGTTCCCTGCAGCTGGCTGCGAGCCAGAGGTGAGCAAATGGCAACTGAGCGTGCCCGAGCCTCATCTGCTTTTCCAGAAGCTGCTTTTTTTTTTTTAATACATCTTTCTATTTGTGGTGGCAGGAAGCCACAGGCATTGGAAAGCACTTCCATTCACCCCCCCCACCTCCCCAAATGCACTGCAGAGTGTGGCACAAGGGTCCTCTCCTCTCTGGGTCTGGAGGGGAGAGGAGGGATCCCTTTCAGGTTGTCTTCCCCCCCCCCTCATATATACCCCCCTCCCTCTGATCTCTGTCACACAGTCTCCATAGACAGCATGGGAAAACAACCCATTTACAGACCCAAGTGCCCTGCTGCTCTGGGGATCCTGGAGGGTTTGGGGCAAGAGCAGTACCTCTCTCTTGTTTTGCTGACTGTCCCTCAGTCTTGCAGAATGGTGTTGAATGGTCCCATCCAACCTGGAACCACAGCACATTGCGCTGGGCTTTGCGCCCAGCCCTTGGTTCAGCTGTGCGCTGCTGCAGATGTCTTGATGCAAGACTGTCACCAAGTGAACTTGGATTCTCGTTCTTCTCCATGTAGGAGAGTTCGGTAGAGAAGGGAACTGAGAACAAGGGGCTTTGTCTCTAATCGACATAGCCCTGAGCAGGGCCGTTTCCCTGCTCCATACCTCAGTTTCTCCATCGCCTGATGGATGGGATAATGCCTGTCTGGCTGAGGGCTAGTCCCTGCTTGTAAATTGCTTTGAGATCCTCAGATGGGAGAAGCTGCAGAAGGGCCAAGTTAATTATAAAGCCTCATTAAATGGTTTAAGGAGCGTGTGGGAGGCCAACACTGGCAGGGCTGTGACTCTTCTCCCAGGAGATGCTCCTGCTCGCCGCTTCAGGCACGGACTGAATTGAATTCCATGCCCTGTGGTTTCTTTCCGCCCCCTTCCCCAATCCCGTTTGCATTCTTCTTTCAGATATTACCAGAGCGTGTACGACACTCCAGAGAACATCCTGGTGGACTACCCTGCAGGGCTTAGCCCCGAGGAGGCTCTGATCTATGTCACAGACACAGCTAAGGTTCTTGGGGAACATTTTCCTTTGTCCATTGCAAGGCAGCAAGATGAGGCCTGTGGGTTGGGCAGGGTGCATGTGGCAAGGGTGGTTTCTCCGTCCGTTGCCGAGCGCTCGGGTGCTTTATCTCACTATGGTGGCATTAGCTGCTGAGATGCTAGCAGGCTGTAAGCACTTTGATGGATGTGTGGGTATTGGCGGGCTTTCCTTCCCTGTTGCGCTGGGCCTGCCTATCTTGATTAACACGGAGCCCTCTTCTCTTGCAGTCCCTGGCAGAAGTAGCCACAGTGGTGGCCCGTGCTCTCTACCAGCTTGCGGGGGGGAACGGCAGCACCTCCGCTATTCAGGCAGCTCCAGAAACGGTATGAGCAGATGGAATTCAGGCCCTGGCATCCATGCTGAGCTCTCACGTATTTCCCTTCTGTCTCTGTTTATATATGTTTACACAGCATGCTGTCCTGTCTGTCTCCACGGGTGCTTGCCTCCCCCTCTCCCTTTCCCCAGCATCACCGAATGAATAACATGTTACCCTTCCATCAGGATCCCAGCATCTTACAAATGCTTGGGCCCCACATAGCCCACAAGACAGAGCAGAGCTAATCCTCATTCTACAGAGCAGGCAAGGGAAACCGAGGCACATATGCAGTGTCCTGGCCTAAACCATGCAAGTAGTCAGTGGCAGAGGTGGGGATAAAGCCCAAGAATCATGAATCCAAACCTTATGCTTCAGCTACTAGATCACACTGCTTCCCAGAACTGCACATGGAACACAGGCATGCCCTGGCTCCAAGCTCAGTGCACTGAGCCAGTGGAAGTACGTCCTAATTCATCTTCTGCAGCTGAATACTGAGAAGACAAATGTTGCTGCATTGAGGTCCTCTGTTTTCTCCTCTCGCTGATCTCTCCTTTCATGTTATTGAACTAATGAGCCAATCTCACTCTTGCTTCCAGGTCTCCCGGATGCTCTATGGGTTTCTGATTAGAGCCAATAACTCTTGGTTCCAGTCCATCATTAAACAGGACATGAAAATCATCATGGGTAAGCTATACTAGGGGAAGAATCTGGGGATGGTTAGTCCTTTCTCTGTCACCTGGCAGTTTTTATGGGGTGCTCTAGTAACACCTTTTGCTTCTGGTGTGCTCCGTGCCAATCCCACTTCTCTCTGCCTATACTAGTTGACAACGTTCCCCAGCACTACATTGCTGTTAACAGCCCAGTGAACACCACCCAACTGGTACAGTCGGTCCTGGTCAACCTCACAGGCACAGTTGTCAACTTCACCAAGGAGGAGTGCCAGAACCCTGAAAAAATGTCCAGCCCTGAGAAGGAAGTAAGTGGAGTAAAACTGAGGGTGTTGGGGATGGGAACAGGAGCACTGAGCAAGTGAATTCCACTCACCTCTATGAGACGTCTCTGTTCTGTATTCACCCTGTTGAAGAAGGTTGAATGAAGGAAAAAAATCCCTCGTCCTTAAGACACAGAAAGAAGTGGAAAGGTATTGCCAGCAGAGAGGCCCACCAGCTGCACCACTGCCCGAGGATGGAAATGGAAATACTTCTCTGGGCTGAGTGAAACTTGAATGCACCAGTCTGGGGGTGATGGCTGGTGTTCAGTGACCTTCCTATAGTCAGTTAAGCTCTTCCCTGTCCAAGGCAATGAGTGTGGTTTCAACCCAAAAAGCTCACTGGGATTCTCTTTCTGTGCCCTGCTCTAACTCCCCTGTGCTCTCTTTACAGCTATATGAATATTTCTGGGTGCAAGGTCCCAGAGACCCAAACTCAACCTCACGAATCCCCTTCTGCGTCCAGTCAACTGTCCGCCTAAGTAAAGCCCTCTCTCCTGCCTTTGAGCTGAAGCAGTGGGGCTCCACAGAGTACTCCACATGGACAGAGAGTCGCTGGAAGGACATCCGGGCCCGGATATTTCTTGTAGCCAGCAGGGAGCTAGAGGTGAGATGGAACATGTCTGTCAGAAAATACCTCAGAAAGACTCTGAGAAATAGGCAAAGTTGTCATGGCTTGTGATAGCGCCTCCTGGCAAGCTTTGCATCAGACAGTTAGTTAGCTGTCACAGCACCTTGTGCTATCAACCAGAGTGGGGGGTTGGTCAACTCTTGAGAGCTCATAGATGATGCTCTTCCTCTCAAGTCATTGTGCTGCTTGCTATAGATAGTCTTTTTGGAGATAGGACACAAATCTAGACGTCTCCAGGATTTTTTGGGGATGGTTAAAGAGCCTGTGACACTTTGCAAGGTTCAAGGGATTGACTTCAGTATCCAATAAAATTCCAGCTTGATTCCTTCTGATTCCTTAGCATTCCCCTTGTAGTTCTAGCTGTAGTTGTTCAGTGATGCTGTGAACTATGGAACTTCTTCTGTATTCCACCCAGTTTAAACTGAAGGTCAGTGCTGTCTATCATGCATGTTGAGTTAAGTGCAGAAAACACCCTGGGATCCTATGGATGAACAGGACATTGCAAATAACACAATATTCTACAAAATAAGTGTGGACTTTGCAAAACTCATGGAGGCAGGAATGTCCTTAGTGTATTTGCTTGTGGAGCACAGTTCTGCAGAGACACCTAGTCCTTGTAAAGACCGACTCTAGCCTTCATGGTGGAGGAAAACCTCCGCAAGAAGTAAATGGTTGAAGTGCTGTTGTTTGGATCCACAGCCGGGCTGGAAAGGCTCGACACCCCCTTGAGATCTTATCCCTAATTGCGGCAACTGGAATGTTGACGTGATCTCCCTTCTAATGACACGTGAGCCTGTGACCTAAAGGCCATGTTATGTGTATGCACAAAGCAGCAGAAAGGGGAGTCTTGGCTCAACTTTTTAAAGAAGGAATCAAGGAATTTCTGGTCTTTTAAGGCTGCAAAATCAGGCTGACATTTTTAATGGAATGTACTTTGATTTCCCCACCTGTGAGGTGCCTTGCTGCCTTGGCAGCTTGATAGTGGGATCAATCACAGAGATAGTCACATGTTTGAGGTGAAAGCAGAGACTTGCATCTCATCTCAATTTCTTAGCATCATCTTCAGTCAGATGATGAAATTCGTTCTGCAGTTGTCACTTTGTTACTTGAAGGCTTGTGTGTCAGCAAAGTAAGGGTTACCTTTGAGATATCAGTGAGTTCCACAGTCTTAGAGCTAAAATGGAACAGCCAGAGTTAGAGCTAGCATTTAAGATGCTCTTGGGCTGAGACCCCTCAGGCTCTTGGGTGTTGTCAAGGAACCTGATTCAAGCGTGAGATGATCCCGTTTCTGTCCACTACCGGGTTCCTTACCGTCTCCTCTGAAGTAGTGAATGCTGATTCTTGCTGAAGATGGGGATCTGATCTAGTCTCTAGTGGAAAGGACAATCTCTGACCCAAAGAGATTATCACCTCCTTGCATGCCCCTTGTGTAATGCTTCAGGTCATCTCTTTCGTGGACACCTCTAGCAGGCAAACCCTTGGCCACAATGCAGAGGCGACTGCCACTGTTTCACGTACTGATATGTGTCTGTCCTTTCTCACCTCCTCCTAGATCATCACGCTGGTGGTGGGCATCGCCATTCTCATCTTCTCGCTCCTTGCAACCTACTTCATCAATGCCAAAGCAGACGTGCTCTTCAGCAGCCCACCGGACCCTGGGGCCATGGCTTATTGAGGCTGCTTCTCTGGGGTGTGGAGCCCCAGCACTCATACTACAACTGTACTGACTAGATCTACACTGGAATAGCCCTCTTGGCCGAGAGGGACACAGATGAATCACTACTCCACAGTCTCCAGGGTGAGCTTGAGAACCAAAGCCCTTACAGAAGAAATGCTCCCTAAGAAACCTGTGCTGGCCAAGCCCTAAAGAGATCATGGCTGCTTCGGGTTTTGGGAACTTGTTTTTCATTTGTCCTCTCTTCTGGGCAATTCAAAAGGATCTAATGCTGCTTGGACCAAGCTGCTGTGGATGCGTTTCCAAAGTGGAGACAGGTGTGAAAAAACATGAAGGAAACCCCTCTGAGATGTATATGGACAGCAGACTTCTGTGGCTTCCTGAGATCCCTGACTGCCCCTTTGCTTCTGGAAGAATTGTCCAGGAGTTGCTGTGAATCTGTGTATACTACAGTGCAAGCAGGGGAAGAGATGCTGAACAATTAGATGAGAGATGTACTTTTTTTTCAATAGTGCAATATTTCAGGGTGGGACTTGTACATATATAAATAGCTTCGTTTAATTAAAAAGGAATTGCCACTTACAAATTAACCCCGTTGCTTGTGTTGTCTTAATTGCAGCTCATAGAACCAAAGGGCTCTTGGGAATGGAATCTGTTGGGTGTTGCCATAGTGGTTGCTCATGGGGAAAATTGAACTCACCTTAATCTTTTCCTTGCAACAGAGCTTTCCTTTCTTAGTGAAATAGGGCTGGAGCTGACTTACCTTGTCTGTCTTGTCCAGTGCAACTCAAAGCTCTTTGAGACGGGCTTCTCTGTGCTTATGGGCTACACCCAGGTCACTAATTATATCTGTAACACGTGAGTACAAATGAGGAAACTGCACCTGAATCAACAGCACTGCTCAGTCCCATGCAGGATTGGGCACTTATGGCTGGCACCTGGGGCTGATTTGACTCCAGGAGACCCAGCCACCAAACTGCCCTGTTTTTTCACTGTATCAGGTTTATTTCCTTCAGTATTCCTGATCAGAGCCCAGCCTATGATGGCTACATTCAAAGGGAACAGCTCGGAGCTAGGCAGCCCCAAGGCGGACGTCATCTCCTCCTCCTCCCCAGGGGCCAGCTAGCCTCGCTGCTTTGTTTTTAACAGTCTGTTCTGAGTCGTCCGTCTGAGTCTTGAAGTAACCAGGGCGGGGGTCTTTGTGTGCCTCCCTTGAGACTATAGTTGAAGCTGGTCCTGCTTTGAGCACAGGGTTGGACTAAATGATCTGAGGTCCCTTCCTACCCTCATTTTCTATGATTCTCCTTACCACTGCCTCTCCTTCAGGAAGCCATTCCCCAAACTCAGAGCAGTGTACCCTTGCCTGGTTTCTTCTCCTTTCTCCTACTGGAAGCAATGAAACCCTGCCAGTGTCAGGTCAAGTTGAGGCCCCCTTTGCATTGTTACTGTGAAACCCTTTGCCTATCCAACATCTGACCCATCCCAGTTCTAGAATCACACCAGTGTGCCCAGTATGGTTCCAGTTGCATCATATTGCAGAAATAGTCTGTGCTGGTGATGCAGGGGGCTTGAAAAGATGTTCTTATCTTACTTTCCATTTCCTAAAATGGTGTTTTCCTAAAGATCAGCAAAGACCTTCGTTTCACTCAGTACAAATTCTGTTAAGATCTCTGGATGAAGGGTGCTACGCAAGGGCCAGTTGGAATGACTGCTGCAGCTTGTCATCAAACCGTGTCAATACAAACAGGACTTCAGCCCCGTTTTTAATTTTAGAGAAGTCTTTTTCATCTCCCTCCAGACCCAGCTTTAGTGTGTTTGCTGTTTTTCTGAAGGTTACTGGCTGGCTTCTCTTCCCCCTCTCCTTGGTATTTATCCATGTGTGAATAGAGAAATAAACCTTCCCCCCACCACCACCACCACCCCCTGTTCGTCAGTCCCAGCTTTTTGTTCCGCAGCCGATCGCTGGCGAGGCTAACAAACAGCTGCCTCTGTTGTCTGTGCCTACGCCACTCCTTGGATGGCCAACAGGTCTCCCTGCGGACAGAGCAGTAAGCAACCCTCCTATCACTGGCTGACAAAGGGAGCGGAGAAGCAAGGGGCCAGGCAGGAAAGCAGAGCAGCAGAGACACATTTTCACGCTGCTGCCAATGCTGGAAAACACCAAAAGTCTTTGCTTGACTGTCAGCCCAAAACTGACTCTGAGCTTGGGATTTCGGAGTCCCTCCCGCGCCCTCCATGCCAGCAGTCTCCCCTTGCTGTGAGCGAGGAAATGGCCCTCCCAGCGCTCCTCCTCCGGTTCTGCCATGGGCTGGGACTAGTTCAGCAATTTGGGTTCCCGGCTTGCCCTGTTGGGGTCAGAGTCCTTTCTCTTTGGAGAGTCAGGCCTGGACGTTGGCTTTGGGGCAGGCGCACAGGACTGTGGTTCTCCTGACAGCTCTAAGGAATTACAAAATTTGCCTCCGAATCCCCTGGTTTCTATTCTTGGTTCTGCACAAATTTGGTGATGAGTGACTTTCCCTCTCCCTGCCTCAGCTTGTTCATATGCAAAGCAAAGGTGATGTCCTACTTTGCAGGAGCACTGAGACTTCTTCAAACAGCCCTGGAGATCCTGGCATGGGCAGGATTTAATGGACAGCCGGGGCAGGGAGCTGCCGTGGAGAACAAAATCTTGCCTTGATCCACCAGCAGGATACTGCTTCTGCTTGTTAAGGGATGGGGTTTCTGTGACCCATCCAGTCCTTTAATCTCAGCAAAGGGACCAAAAGCCAGGCGTGGGTTTGGGGCACAAACTCCCACCCCTGGCACCAGGACAGAGATGTTATAGCCCTGCAAGAGCAGCTGCGATGAGCCCTATCTCGAGTCACAGCAGTGCTAGAAAGGCTTGTTCACTGGTCCCCCAAGCCATCCCCTCCCCACCTTGCATCTCACATGCCTCCAGAAGAGGCTTAATCCTGCCTTGACCAGCTCGCCCCTTGCTCAGCCTCCCCATGGCGCGCTTATAAAAGCAGCTGCCGTCAGGGCTTTGGGCTCCGGCCCTGG
>NW_005842911.1:207281-215842 GCF_000455745.1 Alligator sinensis | reverse complement strand
AGCAGGAGCGACAGTGGTCCTCAGCTGTGCGAATGGAAAAGTTTACAACTCCCCCGATGCGCTTCCTCCATCGTTCCCGTGATTATATGCATTAATTAGAGCATTCCTAATGCTAATAAGCAACGGTGGATAAATGCCTCCTTGGTACCTGATTGCAGCGCTCGTTCTGTTCGTGGAGGGAGGGACATCACTCAAGTGTTGCCATATGCTTTTATTTCCTCTTTCTCTGGGCAGGAAAGAGAATTATAGAAAGTTAGTGTGGGAAGGGACCTCAGGAGGTCACATCTAGTCCAAACCCCTGCTCAGAGCAGGACCAGCCCCAACTACATCATCCCAGCCAAGGCTTTGTTGAGCTGTGTCTTAAAAAACCTCCGCGGCTGGAGCGTCCACCATCGACGTGAGGGGGCTTGTGGTATCCTGGGGCAAACACTTGAGTGTTGCGTTCAGGCAGTGCTAGGCTTTTCTTGGCACATCTCGAAGCACTGAAAGGAGGGGCTCCCTCTGTACCCTCACTTTACAGCTGGGGAGATGGGCATAGAGAAGAGAAGCAGCTTGATGGTCCCAGGACAGAAAGGACTGAGCAGGGTGGCAGCACCCACGGGCCCCAGTCTGTGTCTGCAGTCATGTGCATGGTGGACACAGTCCCTTCTCTGTATAGGATGAAAAGCACTGTGGTTTCCCTGGCAGAGAAAGGCATTGAAGGTGAGGACTGGGGTAAGCATATAGAAGCAGGGTTAGGAATATACCCTAGAGCTCCTGAATCCCAGGCCTCTTCCTTAATAAGCAAACCTTGTCCACCTGGTTTCTTCCCCTAACTTGCACTCGGGAGGCCAAAAGGCTGAACCTTCTGCTGGCGCCAGCGGTGTTCAGTGGCGCTGCAAAGCCTGCATTGCCTTGCTGCCGGCGGATGACGCGGGCCGAAGAATTCCCCTGCTCGGAGCCTGTTTGCTTTGATAATTAGGCAAGGCGGCGAGGGACGTTATGGAAAACACGTGGAAGGTAAATAACTTCCCTGCAGTGGCCACCTGGGCCATCCGGTTGTGCTGCAGACAACCCAGCGCTGTGGGGCCAGGGCGAGATTCCCCAGCCCTTTCTCTGTCTAGCACGGGGAAGCTGGGGCTGGCCACCTTCTGCTCCTGGCACGGCTGCAGGATGGTGCAGGTCAGACTGGTTCATTTCTAGGGACCCACTGCTCCCTCCGGCGTGGACACGATCCCCACACCCAGCATAGAAGAGCTCTAGCTTGTCTAGCCCCTGCCCCCTGTGCGCAAGCGGGGCCAGGCTGCTGCTTTCCCTGTTGATCCAACCAAGCCCCATTGAGCTGCAATGGGGTAGCAAACCCCTGCCGCTAATAATCCTCAAGCATGGGGCACATCACCCTGTGTCTGCAGGGCTCGGTTTCCCCAGGACAGAACAAACTGACCCCCTTTCATTTCTCCTGCTTGGGCTCTCAGGGATGTCAGCTCCTCCGGTGTCTCTGCCGTACCCAGCATAGCAGGGCTTAATGCACCTTATTCTGAGATCTAAGATCTGGCCTAGCTGGCAGGGGTTGGATAGGAGCTGTGGTGTTGAGCAGTGCATGGGGCTGAGATGGGGGAGTTGTGGCACGTGTGCCCCCATGGGATGGGGGCAGCTCCACTGACGTCCTAGAAATCAAATGGGTCTGGGCAGTGCGGGATGGAAACCATGAGAGGGAGAAAGCAGCGGAGGAGAAATTCACCCCCTTGGCAGGCAGCGAGGAAGCAGGGAGAAGCTGGTTTTGCAGCTCCAGGCCCCGGGAGAAAGGAATGATGCAACTTCCAGCAAGCATTACCGTGCGGTTGGTTAAAATAAACAGGGCGCTGACGCCGGCGGCGCTGGACGCGCCCCCACGGGAGGCTGCCAGGAGGTGTTCAGGGTGCGGCTGTCTCGGCCCCCGTCTCAGGGGTAAGGAGCAGGCTGCAGGTCTGAGCTGTCCCCGGGGCAGCCTGGGGCTGTTGGGGCTTGTCTATGGAGGCTGTTTCAGCCTCTCCTGCACCTTGTCCTGACCCTGGCGCAACCGGTTGCCTCCCCTAAGCAGGGGCGATGCTTTCCCGGCCGCTACTATCCACAAGGACTTCATGTTGGGCTTCTTAGTGCCAGGACCCGGGGGCAGCCGGGCAGCTGGCACGTGCAGCTTCCCACATCCCAGCTCCCCCAGTAAGGACCCCATGGCCCTGCCTGCCCTGTCCAGGCCCTGCCAGCATTGCCTTCCTGCTCCTTTCTCCCACACCCACAGCCTCTGCCAGGCAGCTCGGCACAAAGCCGTGCCACCGCCTGGCTCCTGGCTCGACCTCTGCACTCAGCTGCATCCCTGGAGGCGAAGAGGTGGGGCTGAGGCTGGGAGGAGGGTTTGTTTGCAGCTGCCCCAGGCCCTGAGGGGGGGACCATATGCAGAGGACAAGGAGAGAATGGAGGGGATGTGCTTCTTCCCCGCACCAGGAGCTCGATCGCTCTGGAATATTAAGAGGCAGGGGAGTTAATTAATACCCAGAACAAAGCCCCACGGCCTGGCCTCTGCATGGGGGAGCAATAGAGACAGAGACCAAATAGGGAGGTATCTCTTTCAACTCCATACACTGAGACTAAATGTCCCCCCAGCCACACGGTGCATGAGGTTTGTGCTAGCGACTCCCCTATAGGGAAGGGAAACTGAGGCACAGGCAGATACGAGACTTGCCCAGGGGCAGGTAGGAAGCCTGTTGCAGAGCTGAGCCCAGGGCTAGTATGTGACCCACGGGGCCAGCAGCCACATGGATGAGTGGTGGGGATGGACCCATTCGCACTGCTGAAGGTGACGTGGCCTCTTCCACCCCTGGAACAGATCCCGGACAATGGAAATTGCTCCATTGGGCTTCACAACCCCCAACTGAGGATCCCTTGCTACACGCCAGGATGGATCTGAGCTCAGGAAAGCAGGAGAACCAGAGGCTGAGAAGTGAGGCGTTGTCCGAAGTTTCCAACACGGCTCAGGGTATTGCTCATGGTTGATGCGGCTGCTTCTGGGGTGGAACACAGGCGCTTTAAGAGCCCCCAGGTAACAAGGCGGCTGCAGGTTGAATATGATGCGACGGTGACGGGCTACAGACTGCCCCTGGGCTGCTGGCTCCAGTCACCTGACTCGAGGACGGAGGCTCCTGCCCTGAGCAAGGGGCTGGACTAGCTGACCTCACGAGGTCCCTTCCAGCCTGGCTTTCCTGATCCCCTGGACAGACCACTTAGCACATTCCTTCCAGGCCATCACTCTCCCTAGGTGCCTTGAGGCATTTTGACAGCAACAGCCCATTTCCAAAAGTAGCCTGGGCTGGAATCTGAAGCATCTTTAGGTGCCTAAATCCTATTTCAGGTCAAGCGGCATTAGGCACCTAAAGGCCTCTACAGATCTGGCCCCAGGGGCCAGCTAGCTCAAATGAGATGTGGATGCTTTGGAGTAGCTGGCTAAAGGCACCAGCTGCCTCTTCCAGGGCTCACCTCCCTGTGAAATGGGCTGATCATCCATCCTTTGTCTCCCTGACCTGGCAAATTTTTGACGCAGGGACTGTCCCCCACAAGGTGCACGTACAGGGCCTTGCACATGCTGCCGTGCAAATAATGGGGTGACAAGGATGAGGGGAACTTTTCCCGTGCTAGGGCTATACCTAGCATGGGGAAATGCTTATCCGGGGCAAGGAGACAGCACAAGAGAGGCAGGCAAGTGTGTGCCTACAGGAACTAGTTTGCACTTTTTTAACACGTGGGTTTTTTTCTTGCCTCCCTAGTGCTTTTCATATCCCTCGTGCCTTTGTGGCAAGGATGTTGGGGCATTTCAGAGACATGGAGGGACCAGATCTCCATGCCTGCACCCCACAAGATGCTCAGAACTGATGACAACAAGAAAGCAAGACCGGTAAGTGTTAAAGCAGAGGGAAACTGAGGCACAGAGAGGTTCACCAGCCCATCTTAAGTTATGCAGTGAGTCACTGGTGAAGGTGTAAGGAAAACCTAGGAGTCCTGGCTCCCAAGTCAGTGCTCTTAGCATGAGATCATCATCCCCTCCTAGCCCTGAAAGCTGCTAGTCCTGGGCTCCCTGCTGGACACAGCAGAGCTGAGCAAGGTGCAGGGGGCAGCGCTGGCCTAGTGGCTGGTGCCCAGCAGGCATCTGAGTGCCAACATGTGTTGGCAATCAGGGTCTAAAGGTTACAAGTCAGAGGAGATCCATACTCCAGTTATCCCGGGATCCTGTCTTGGGCTGTGGCTGGCGGCAGCCTAGGTGGGTGACCCCGGGCTTCAGGCCACTCAAGGGAGCTTTATCTGGCCTAGGTTGGAGTTAATTGGGGCAGACAGACCCAGCAGCTATTCTGCATCCCTGGGCCGGCAGGAAGGGAATAGCAGATGGGCCGAAGGAGGCATGGATTGATGGAGAGGCCTCTAAGAGAGATGGATTGGAGAGGGACCCTCCGGAGGAAGGGTTGGGCAGCCACGCGTCGAAGGGGGCAGGGGCTCTGGAGCGGGTGCAGGGGGGGAGCACGGCCCAGAGATGACAGATGGATGGACACAAAGACTGGAATGGGAGAGGGGGACAGATGGACGGGCACTACAGAGAGGCAGGAGAAGAGAGGGATCTGGCCGTAATTAGATTGGATCAGATGATGACAGACTCGATTAGAGCGATATTATGATCAGGAGCTTCTGTCGCTATTTGGCTTTTAGGGGGGAACAAAGCCAGGGAGCACGTGGGGAAAGGGGCGCGGGGAGCTGGGGGGATGAAAGGAGAGGGGCTCCTGTGAAAGCTGTCAGTGGCGGCGGTGACAGATTGTCTGCTACCGAGCTCCGGGGCCGTCTGTCACCGACCGCGCACAAAACCTGCACTCCATAAAAGCCAGGGAGACAAAGGCGAGGAGAGGAGAGGGGTGTCAGAGCCGAGACCTTCTGTCACTAGCCAGGGCCCAGGCAGAGCTGAGACCGTCTGCCATGAGCTGGGCGTGCGAGCACGTGGGGGCATGCATTTGCACACCTGCACCAGCATGCCCGTGGGCGTGGCTCCGAAAGGCACGATCACACATGGGCACACGTGCATCAGCAAACACCACAGCTCCAAAAGGCACAATTGCACACGTGCATCGGCAAACACGCGTAATGGTGCATGTGCACCGCTTCAGGTACACGAGCACAATTGAGCAAAACCCCTCCAGATGTGCATACGCACAGAGGCGCCCTGATACAGAGACAAACTCATGAAGAGCTGGGCACGTGTGCACACACAGCCGGTGGAGTGTGGATTCACTCAGTGTCAGGCTGCTTGTTCTTGGCCTGGCTGTGCTGAGCTGCATGCGTTGCAACCGCCGACACCCCTGCAAGCTCCCAGATATTTCAGAATTACCCTGAACCCTCTACCTGCTCCAACACACCAAGCACCACAGCCGGAGGAGCTCAGGAGCCTTTCTGGCTGGGGTAGCCCTGCACATTCACCCCTTCCTGAGTGTCCTTTATGGCACCAGCCTTGCCCCATATCCCAGCAGAAGCTCCAATGGCCTCTTCTGTCCCAGAGAGACAGGGTGGTGTAGTGGGAAGAGCATCAGAGGTCCACCACAGACTGCCCTCTTGACCTTGGGCAGCTCACTTCACTTCCCCCCATCTCAGTCCCCCTACATTGGATGCTCTTTTTGTTGCTCTCCAGCTTGAGGGTCTCAGCTCCTTGGGCCCTGGAGCTGTGTCTCCCTCCATGCCCATGTTGCTTCGACGGGGCTGGGGTCCCAGTCCAGGCCTCTGGACAGTCATTCAGGTTCCAGTAAAAACAGCCAGGCTGCACGTGCTCCGGCGCCTCAGGGGTTAAAGCCGTCTGCTCTCCCTGACAAGCACGGGCGAGTGTGGGTCCCCAGTGGGTTGGTACAATATGTCACCTCGTCTCCTGCCAAATGCTGCCTCTCCTAGGCTCTTTCATACCTCCTGCTGCCCCCCACCTCCCTTCCCTCCCCTCCCCACCGCGACGGGGTCCAGAGCTGCTCTGCTCCGCTCCGGGCAGGCTGGGCTGGAGGAGGTGTCCGAGTCCAACTGCACGGCCCTTCTGTCCAGCCACAGCTCTGCTCCTGCTCGGTCAAGGTAGGCAAGGCCCTTCAAACCCCGGAGGGACATCTTTGCAATACAGGCAATGACCGGGAGAGCCCTACCAGCGCCTTTGTCCCCGGCTACGTGAGGCTGGGTAAATAGGTGTGTCTTCCCTTGCTTCTCCCTGCTCCCCTTGGGGCTGGGAAACAGCAGGGGAGGGCTCTTATGTGCAGGAGAATCGCATTCAGTTCCTCTCTCTGCCACTGCTGCCCTGAATGACCTCGGGAGAGTCGCTTTGCCTTTCACTGGGGATTAGTGCTCTGCCTGTGTCAACCCAG
This sequence comes from Alligator sinensis, assembly GCF_000455745.1. Classification (NCBI taxonomy): domain Eukaryota; kingdom Metazoa; phylum Chordata; order Crocodylia; family Alligatoridae; genus Alligator; species Alligator sinensis. Next base: position 209,462 of record NW_005842911.1, on the reverse strand, counting down.
CCTCATTAGATGCTCAGGTCATCCAAGCATGGCCTGCCTTGACCTCTGTGTCTGTGCAGCGCCCAGCATAGCAGGACTTAGGCCTGCTCCAGCCCTACTCCAATACGAACAGCAAGGCTTTGCCCAGCTTAAAAAGCAAAGCCCTTGATCTCATATGGGTCTGGCATGGATCCGGCTAGACCTTAACCCCTGTGGCTGCTGCAAGAGCAAGCCCTTGCTAGGAGAGGAGCAGAGACCCCAGTGGGGGTCTCTCAGGGGCAGAGTTCAGGTGCTGGTTCTCAGCCTGCATCCCCATTGCACTGGGCTGTGCTGGTTTCACCGGGGTTCTCCGTGGCTGCTCTCCTGGTGCATGAGAGGGGGTTGTCCCAGGGGCTGTGAACCACTCTGTGCAGGACTGGGAGAATTTGGGATGTCCCCCGGGCTCAGCTAGAGGGAGAAGTGGCTTGAGGCTGGTGTAGATTGTGCATGAAGGGAACTGAGAGCAGAGAGACCTGGGCCCTGCATGGAGCCAAGCGCAGACCAGGCGCCAGTTCCCAGTGGGGGGAAACTCCAGCACCTGCATCCCCCCTCCCCCGCCCCAGCCAGGGCCCCAGCAAGGCCCAGGCAGCGTCCCAGCATCAGCTGCAGAGGTAAGCAGGGCTGGCTGGCATCCTGGCACCAGCAGACAATGGCCCTGGGGGCAGAAGGGGAAGGCACTGGGAGAGGAGGGTGCAAATATGTACACACATGTGTAGCCCACGTTTGTCACATTGTGGGGAGCCAGGCACAGCACTGCAGAGAGAAAGAGAGAGTGTGCATGTGCGTATGTGTGTGTGCACTGCAGAGAGAGAGTGTGTGTGCATGTGTGTGTGTGTGCACTGCAGAGAGAAAGAGAGAGAGAGTGTGTCAAAGCTGAGGGGAGTGTAGATGGAGGGGAACGGTGTGCAATGGGTGTGTGCGAGCAGGGGGCCAAAGTCTTTGTGTAAGTTTGTGATGCCCATGAGCTCTGTGTGTGTGTGGTTGTGACATTTGTGTATCTGCTTGTGGACACACAATGCACATGTGTGTGTGTATGTATGCATGCAGGTGTGACATTTGTGTGTGTGTGTGACATGTGATGATTGTCCAAGGGTATATGTGGCTAGGGGACATATGTGATATGAAGTGTTTGTACATGAGTTCCCATATGTGTGTGTGCAATAAGTGTCTGTGCGTGTGTGCATATTATGTATCTGAACACCAGAGTATTATATGTCTGAAAACGTGTGTGTGTGATATGTAATTCTGTGTGTGTGTGTCTGTGTACATATGTGTGTGCACATGATGTGTCCGTGCATGTGTGCAATATGTATCTGTGTGTGTGCATATGCTGCATGTCTGTGCACGTGCATGTGCGTGATGTGTGTGCGCATTGTTCATTGCATGCCACATGTACAGAATACTTGAGGCTTGACCCCATGGGTGGATCTGCTGCCCGTGCACGCGTGCACTTGATCCGCGTCCATGCCTGTGCGAGGCAAGCTCCCGCGTGCGATGGCTGCCGTGCGGGGGGCGGGGAGCACAGGGCGGATGCTGCTATTGCCACGAGCTCATTAAGCCGATATTGTTTTATAATCGGTGCCATAGCAATGGTGATGCAAGCTCCTCGCCACCACCTGATCCCTTCCCGCCCGCCCCTCCTTCTCGGCCTGCAAACTCGGGGACCATCTGCTGGTCCGCGGCACAGGCTGGAGCCTGCCCAGGTGCGAGTGCCCATCACCTGGGCCCCGCCTGCCGCAGCGGCCAAGGGGAGCTAGGCCCTGGGGTCTGAGCGGGGCAGGAGGCCAGGCACAGAGGAGAGCCCAGGCGCTGAGAGCGGGGATGGGATGATCCAGTCTGCAAACCGAGCCAGCCAGAGAGGCGAGCATGGGGCAGGAAGGGCCGGATGCACACACACACCTTTGCACGCTTGCACCCCAAGCATCTAGGCATGCATTCTCAGCACTAATAGGCACATGCATGTCCTCGCATGTGCATACACACACATGCCACATGCCAGAGGGTGTCTGAGAGAGCTGTTGGCACCGTGTTATCCCGTGCTGCCCTTGGCCCACCCCACGATGGAGAAGTCTTCCTCTCTCTCTTTTTCCCTTCTTCATGCCCCTCCCCAATCTCTCTCTATTTCTCCTTTATGAAATATGCATGGTGAACAGATGTCTCCTT